>NW_015415998.1:0-1645 GCF_001527695.2 Protobothrops mucrosquamatus | reverse complement strand
TGCGACATCATATGTGTTTTTCAAAATTTGGATTGCTAACAAAGAATTAAGGGAGTACTGGGATAGCTATTTCTAACCTTATTTGGTTTCATCAGCCAGACATACCCTTCTGAGATTCGAACCTGGGCTGTCTGCATGTTAAGCAGAGGTGTTAGCCACTAGGCCACAGGCTCTTTCTCGCTTTGTTAGCTACAAGAGAAAGGGGAAGAGGATGAATGCTTTTTGTTTGAACACCCTGTCGGCCCAAATATGGGAAAGAGAAATCACATATGATGTCGCAGTTAAGCAACTGCTGCCTGTGGATGGCTCTAGATTGAGCTGATACAGGCAAAAGATTTCTCTTTCCCATATTTGGGCCGACAGGGTGCTCTAAAAGAAAAGAAAAAAAAGCATTCATCCTCTTCCCCTGTCTCTTGTAGCTAACAAAGTGAGAAAGAGCCTGTGGCCTAGTGGCTAACATCTCTGCTTAACATGCAGACAGCCCAGGTTCGAATCTCAGAAGGGTATGTCTAGCTGATGAAAACCAAATAAGGTTTGAAATAGCTATCCCAGAAAAACCGACAATTGATTCCTGGGAGTGTTCATAATAAAAACCTATAAACATAAATGAGCACCAGGAAAACAAAACCCTTTAAAAGTTTAAAAAAGGTTTTAATAAATAATGACCCAAGCTTTCGCCGGCTTTTCTGCCGGCATCTTCAGGGATCCTGTATCGGTCAATGGGAGGGCACTCCTTATATTACGGCCGCCTTTGCACCCGGCCCATAGGTGCTGTCGTGATGCTCCACCGGCCAATCGCCGTTCTAATTCCGTTCTCATTCCAATGAGTTGATCTACCTGGGCCATGCCTATTTCACACGATCGCTCCACACCCATTCTCTCCTTCCTGCCTGTTTCTTATTCAATAAGCATGCCTCTCCCCTTCTTCGGTCTTCCCCCTTTCCCTCTCATACCATAGACCCCCACCCCCTCTCTCTCTCTCTCCACCGGGGTTTGGCACTTCCGTAGGGCAGCTGCGCGTGAGCGGGTAATCGGCCCTACAAAGGGGCGTTGTTGTGCTTCTACTTCTCTTTCCATAACCTCCTCATCCTTCCCACTGTCCACCTCCCCCATCCTGTCTGGTGGCCGCTGTACTCTACCTGCCTGGTCTTTCTTCCCCCCCTCCCGCCCAAACATCCTATCCACAATCTCTATCTCTCCCCTCCCCTCAATCCACACTCCTCCATCTCCTCGCCGGGGGGTCGATCCCAGCTCACTCTCCTCCCCCCTACCAATCCACCGGGGATACACACATACATGCCCATCGTTTGCGCTACTCTCCCATTCATCATGCCACTGTGCCTCTCTCTTCCTGCAGTCCTCCCCCTTCCCTCTCATACCCTTCATTCTCCCCCCACCTTCACTACCACGCTCATTCGCATCCTCTACACTGCTCCCCCACTCATCTTGCCACCGTGCCTCTCTCTTCCTACAGTCCTCCCCCTTCCCTCTCATACCCTTCATCCCCCCCCACTCTCGCTCTCGCACCCGTTCACACCGTTTGCACTGCACTCCCACCCCTCCTGCCGTCGTGCCTCTCTCATCCTACATTCCCCCCCTTCCCTCTCGTACCTTTCACCCCCCACCCTCACTCTCACACCCATTT
>NW_015415997.1:0-1645 GCF_001527695.2 Protobothrops mucrosquamatus | reverse complement strand
GAAACTGCACATTCACCGTGGCATCTGTTTTATGGCACACAACTCAGGGTTCCATTCTGTCCTTGCTGTGATGCTGAATGGACGAATGCTGCACAGCTTTCGTTATATTTATATATGTCTTTATATCCTGCTGTCTTATTTTTAAAAACAATTCAAGGGGTGAAAATATCTAATGCTCCTCCCTCCTCCTATTTTTTTTTCTCAACAACAGCCCTGTGAGGTGGGTTGAGCTGAGAAAGAGTGACTGGCCCAAAGCCACCCAGCCAGCTTTAGTGTCTTAGGCAGGACTAGAACTCACCATCTCCCGGTGATTGGCCCAAAGTCACTCAGTCACTTTCATACATAAGGTGGGACTAGAACTCACAGTCTCCTGGTGACTGACCTAAAGTCACCCAGTTGACTTTCCTGTCTAAAGTGGAACTAGAACTCACATTCTCCTTGTTCCTAAGCCAGCATCCTAACCATTGGTCCAAATTGTCTCTCAAACGGGCATTTTTGTAAACTTACTTTTTCCAGCTACGGTGATCGAAGGAGTCTGCCTTGGGAGGTCCAGAAAGTCAAGATGGTTGCTGTGGTGACACATTTGATCAGTTCCACGTGGAAATTGACTCTAACAAAAGTATCACTGTGAAATAAGGAATGCTTTCTGCAACTGCATTCTTTTTCATTCCCCTTTCTCTTCTTCCTGCCATTTTGAGGACCCTTCCGGTTTAAAGATTGCACCGAACAGCTTGGGCAGTGTCTCGTTTCATGTGCCTTTTGCTAAAGTGCGTGGACGTTGCTGTGGCTGATGGGGATATCCTGATTAAATGCTAGTAGAACCGGAAGTATTTGGGGTCCCGAGAAGACATTTGCACAGACCCTCTCCCTGGTGAGAAAGTCTCCACTCGCTCCCGAAGCTCTGAGGCTTGCACACCTGCTCACAGTTCTCCTCCATCTTTTTAGGTAACGGTGTGCAAGAGGATCAGAAGGTGAAAACCCAGTGGCCACGATCTGCAGATGAACCAGGAGTGTACATGGCACAAACAGGTAATAAAAGTCTTTCGTCAAGTCAGGGTTGAAAATCTCGCCAAATTTTCCTGCGGAACTTGTAACACTTTGCATATTTCTGAACAAAGGGGGGGGGGAGAAAAATAACCCTGCGGCATAATCTTAAAGAGAGGATTAAGAAAATAAAAGGAGCCTTCCAACTGAGTTTAATTCCTTGCAGGGACTGGCTGGTTCCCTCTTCTGAAGTGCTTCCTCAGCTTTCTTTCCGGTCTTGCCTGCAGCCTGGGGATTTCCTCACAGACTTCCACGCGAGAGCCGACTAGCTCAGAGCGGCTTAGGTGGCTTGAGCAGTAGCCAGCCTTCCCAATCCAACAGGTTAATCAAATAAAAATAAGCGAATAAATCTGCTGAGGGCTGCTACATGCCTGAGTTGAAGAAAGGCGGGAAGGGAGGAAGAAAAGGAAGGAAGAGTGAAAGAGAATGAAATAGGAAGGAAACAGAAAGAGGCAGGAAGGGAGGGAGGGAATTGAGTGATGGTATGGGAGAGGTGGAGAGAAGAAGAAGAAGGAAGGGAGGGAGGGAGGGAATTGAGAGATGGTATGGGAGAGATGGAGAGAGAAGAAGAAAAGGAAGGAAGGAAGGAAGGAAGGAAGGA
>NW_015415996.1:0-1645 GCF_001527695.2 Protobothrops mucrosquamatus | reverse complement strand
TGGGCAAGTCCTGCCTCTTACATCGCTTCACCGAAGGCCGTTTCCCGGGCCCGATGCACTGCGATCCCACCGTCGGGGTGGATTTCTTCTCCCGCCTGGTGGAGATCGAGCCGGGCAAGAGGATCAAGCTGCAGCTCTGGGACACGGCGGGCCAGGAGAGGTTCAGGTACAGGCGGCGCTGGCCCGGGGCTTCGGCTTCGGCTTCCCGCCCCGCTTTTGCTGGCTTCGCCTTTCCAAGATCTCTCTCTGGGCTTTCCCCCCCTCCCCCCAGCGCTGAGTCCAGAGGAGAAATAAAACGGATTCCGCATCCTCCGGAGCGTCTGAGGATGTGCAGAGTGCCACTCCCTGGCCACGCCCACTTTTGCTGCTTGCGTGTGTTTTGTGTGTGTGTGTGTGTGTGTGTGTGCGTGCGCGGGAGCGGGAGCGGGTTAATTCACAAGTATGCTCGCGGCCAACTTTTTACCCGCTCTTTGAATATGCGGGTTCCTATCTGAGATTCGACAATGGGGGAAATGAACTCCGTCAGAGGGATAATTTGTGGTTTTTGTGCGATACCCGAATTCTGTGTGCTTGTGTGGGTGTACGAGTGTGTACAACTAAAGGGGGAAGGCAAGTGCAAATGCTTAGCAGCAAGAAATCTTTTTAAAGGAAACCAAACTCTTATTTCTCTGCTTGGTTAGACTAGAGTGGCTTCCTCGGCTTCTGAAATGAGGTGTGCTTGTGGGCTGCTGGTCAAATGACTTTGTCACCACCCCAAAGCTTCAGCTGCCCCCAAGAGTTATAGTTAAACAAGCAAGCCTTGCTCTTTGCTTTGCTCCATCTTTGATCATTTCCGTGAGAAATTCCATGCAATGGGAAATGTTAGTAGGGATTGGATGAAACACTTTGAAATTGATCAATTCTCCAAGAATAAGGCAGTGGCTATTAATCCTATTAGCTATTAGTTGTATAATGCTCAGAGACATAACTCTGGACACTAGCTGGCTGCAAAATACAAGTGGAACTGAGCATCTGCAGTGGAGGAATGATGTCACGCATGACATCAGTTATGTAATTTGTACTCATTGTGGCATGATGACATCATCACAGCTTTGAGCTGTGATCCAGCTTGGAGCTACTAGATTACGGGTGTCAGACTCGCCACGTCATGTGACGTGTCGCGACGTATCACGACTCTTTTTTGCATTGACAGCAATGGGGTGGGCGCAGCTTCGGTATGATGAAACCAGCCCGCAGACCTGCAGTTTGACACCCCTGTACTAGGTTCTCTAGAAGCAGGAAATCAACAAGATATGCCTGCCTGCCTGGTTCATATTTACTTCACACAATATATTAAGTCCCAGTTAACTGAATTGCTGTTTGTGAAATTAATCCTAACTTCTTGTTGTTAGTTGCAAAGTCGTGTCCGACCCATCGCGACCCCATGGACAACGTTCCTCCAGGCCGTCCTGTCCTCTACCATCTTCTGGAGTCCATTTAAGCTCACGCCTACTGCTTCAGTGACTCTATCCAGCCACCTCATTCTCTGTCGTCCCCTTCTTCTATTGCCCTCAATCTTTCCCAGCATTAGGCTCTTCTCCAGTGAGTCCTTCCTTCTCATTAGGTGGCCAAAGTACTTGAGTTTCAACTTCAGGATCTGGCCTTC
>NW_015415995.1:0-1645 GCF_001527695.2 Protobothrops mucrosquamatus | reverse complement strand
AAATGCCCAGATTTTAGTTAGGTGCCGCTTGAGTAGAATTCACTTCCCCCTCCCTCCCTGCCTCCCTCCCTGCAGAAGTAGGCACGTCTGCTTGGCATTGGGTATAATTTGGCGCCGTTATTAGCCATCTGATAGCTTGGAAAGGAAAAAGAGAAGAAGCACACATACACGCACCGTTTTCTCTCCTCCACCCCCCCCCATCCTCGTAACCCTACTGGACTTTAATTTAATGCTTGGGGACAGGGTCTCTAGAGGGAACACGTGTCCGTAGCTTCTTTTATAACTCACATCCACGGCTCGGGGAATAAATCTTATAAATGACGTGGGGGGGAGGCGGGGAGGGAGGGGGCGGCATCGGATGGGAAGTTTGGATTTTTATTTGGAGGAAGGGAACTGGAAGTTGGGGGGGGCTTGACCGCCCTCTGAAAAAAATAGGGCAGGGGGTTCGTTGTTGCGGGGAAGACGTCGCTAGGAGGGATGGGGCGGCGAGGGGACCAGCCCCACTGCACTTTTTTTTTCCCAAGGGGGGCTTCGGTGGGAACGAGACGGGGGCGGGGTATGTCTTTTAATGATAGAGGAGTTCCGGCAGTTTCCTAATAAAATTCCTCTGAATTCCGCGACAGGCCCCGTTAGGATTCATGATTTCTAATTTATAGGAGAGGCTTAAAGAGTCTATAACCTGTGGTTATCCTTCGTGCAGCTGTGCGCGCGTACATACGCAGGCCAAGGCTTTTTTTTTTTCTTTTCTCCCCTTATATCTCTTCTCCGGCCTTCTCTAATGATCGAATAATAATAATAATAATTTCAGCCTAAGGAACTGGCGTCGTTTTAAAAAGCTGGTTGTGGTTAGCATTTTGACTCTGGCAGCCTTGCCAGTCGTAAAGAAGGCGAGTGGTGGAAATTAAGGCAGCAGCTAATCGCAAGAGAGGGAGAGAGAGAGTCAAGGGGGTGCTCAGATTTGAGGACGAATTTGTTGTTTGTGGTTGGCACTGCAGGTACCAGAATCTCACCCACTCCAGTCTTAAAGCTACAGAATTCCAGGAGAGAGTCTGGAAGAGCCGAGCACAGACAGGCACGTGGCCACTGGCCTTCTTCCTTTCCTGACTTCTGACTGACCGAACTTCCTTCTTCTTCTTCTTTTTCCCAACCCCCCACCCCATAAGTCCCTAAATCGTTCAGATGGATGAAAATGCACCCTGAAGACACTATCCCATCCCAGTCCTTTCCGGATCTTTTTTTTTCCCCCTTGCTGAAGACGCTAAGAAGTTCAACCAAGAAACGGGAGACCTCGAAGGCCTTGCAAAGTTGAGTCTAAGGAAGGGCGCAAAGCAGGAAGCGCGGAGAACCGACGCCTCCAGCTTAGGAAAAGGGCCGGAAGGCACCGAAGGGAAAGGAAAAAGATGCTGGAAAAGACGCGTCGTCGGAAAAGAGCAGAGCTACTTCGGTCTCAAGAAGGCGAGTGGATTGGAACCGAAGGCGCTGAACTCCTAATAAGAAAATCGAGCGACGTCCCACGCTACGAACGAACAACAGCGATTGTCGTTCCTTGTTGCGAGCGTGAGATTGTAGCCCGGAACAATTCTTAATCCAGCAACTTCCTTCCTTTTTTTTTTCTTCTTTGGGAAGCAATTGGTTTGACGCACGG
>NW_015415994.1:0-1645 GCF_001527695.2 Protobothrops mucrosquamatus | reverse complement strand
CTAAGGTGAGTTTTAAATAGGGACAATTTTTAAACAATTTTAAAGAGCCACAGCTACTAATATTTGGATTTTAATTGGTTTTTAGCAGGGGAAAATTTCTTTTTGTACAATGTTTTAATATGCTGTGAGCCGCCCTGAGTCCCATGGGGAGAAGGGCGGCATATAAATTTAAGAAAATAAATAAATAAAATAAATAAATTTTATGGAGGACATTGAGTGAATACAGTGGTCATTAAGCAAACCCATTGTTCCCTATGGGCAGTTTTTTTCCCGTAAACTAGAAATAAACACGGGTTTCGGGCAAAACTGTCATAAATCACAGTTATGTGAACCATTGAGCATTGCGGGATTCAAATATTTTATTAGTTTATCAAAATATAAATACAGAAATACAAAGAAAAATGAAGATAATGGGAAAATAAGGGAGGAGAAGGGGAAGAGAGAAAAGTGTAGGATAAAGGAGAAAAAGAAAAACGTTGACTTCTGACTCCTTTAGGTGCAGTGGAATTAGGTAGTAACATAAAACCTCAACTTTTTATCTCTACATGATAATATATACTAGCCATTTCTATAACAAAAGCCTATGTAATCAGCAAAACCCAAAATGAAAGTTTCATTTTTTCCACCTCAAGCACAACGTCCAAAAGCCATTTCCAAGTAGAAACAAAACTAATTGTGTTCTTTTCTCTAATCAAAGCAGTCAATTTAGCCACCTCTGCGAACTCCATCAACTTTTACAGCCATTCGTTCATTGTGGGAATCAAAGTATCTTTCCCTTTTTGTGCATAATCTTTCTGCTCTCAACATATATAACATCAAAATTCCACTTTTTCACCAAGTTCTTTATCTTCCAAACCTAGAAGAAAATTCTTTGGTTTTATCTTTATAATTACTTTAAGCATTTCTTTATTAAGATATAAATCCTACTCCAGTATTCCTTTGTTTTGTCACATGCCCACCATAAATGATAAAAAGTTTCTTCTTTACATTTACATTTCCAGCATTCATTTGAAATGCATTTATACGTTCTTGACAATTTGTCCGGTGTTAGATACCAATGGTATATCATCTTATAAAAGATTTCTTTTAAATTATAATTTAATGTGAACTTTAGACCTTCCCATTGTTCAAGAATTACATTATATCCAAAGTCCTTTGCCGACCATGGGGCATTGCAAGCAGCTGTAAATGTGGGCTAGTTGCTGAGAGCCTAAAATGTGGCCATGTGATCGTAGTGAGAGGGCAACATTGGAATTTTGAAATTGAGTTATAAGTAAGTTTTGCGGGGAAGGGGTGTCGTAACTTCGATTGGTCACTAAGTAACTGGCGATAAGTCAAGAACGGTCTGTACTTCCTTTTCTAATCACTTTTGTAAATTGTTAACTGCTTTTCAGCTATTAGAAGCATTTAGATCGGGTGTCAAACTGCCGGCCCGCGGGCCGGACGCATCACGTGGAAGCCGCGCCCACCCCATTGCCGGCAATGGCAAAACCGTCCTGATACGTTGGGCGACGTCACATGACGTTGCGAGTTTGACATGTCTGATTTAGATTGACAGGTTTTACAGCACTGGGAGTAAAAAATTTAAATACAAGTTTAAGAACTTAAAAATTATTTTGGCATAAAGAGCAAAAGGGTGGTTAGA
>NW_015415993.1:0-1645 GCF_001527695.2 Protobothrops mucrosquamatus | reverse complement strand
CCCGTTGCTTCTTCTGGTGCTTGGGAAAATAAATTGACCTCCCCCCTCCTCCTTGCGGTAGCCCCTCAAATATTGTAATATTCAAAACAAGCTTCCTTGGATTTCGTTAGTTTTATAAGTCAAAGCAGAGAGCGGCTTCAAGGGGTTTGCAAGGTCTGTAATAATAATGATAATAATAATAATAATAATAATAATAATAATAATAATAATAATAATAATATAATAATAATAATAATAATAATAATAATAATAATAATAAAGTTGGAAGGTACCCTGGAGGTCATCTAGTCCCACCCCCTGCTCAGGCAGGAAACCCTAGACCATTTCGAACAAATGGCTGTCCAGTCTCTTCTTAAAAACCTCCAGTGTTGGAGCATTCACTTTGAAATTCTTCTCAGAGTCCTCCTGACCTCTCCTTGGTCAACTGGCTTACCCGAAAGGGCTGATGCCACCTGGCTGGCATGTGGCCTCACCCACCGGGGACACAAATTACGCAAAGCATCCTATGCCCCGTGCGGCCCAGCATCCAAAGTGTCACTTATGCGAACGCTGGATGCGACATTCAATGCATCCTTTGCACAACGCCAAGCCAGATGCTTTTGTAATAACATTATTATTATTATTATTATTATTATTATTATTATTATTATTATTATTATTATTATTATTATTATTATTTTAAGGAGGTACTTGGTTAACACCTAGGATGCTGGTAGCAACCCATGTCAACCATCAGCGCCAGCCAATTTGAATGTTCATTGACTGAGGTTCATGTCTAATGAATAAAAGATAGTAGTAGTAGTAGTAGTAGTAGCAGTAATGTTGGAAGGGACCTTGGAGGTCTTCTAGTCCAACCCCCTGCTCAGGCAGGAAACCTGGCTTCTGTTACATTCAGGCACTTCCTTCCTTCCTTCCTTCCTTCCTTCCTTCCTTCCTTCCTTCCTTCCTTCCTTCCTCTCTTCCTTCCTTCCTTCCTTCCTTCCTTCCTTCTTTCCTGGAAGGATTATCAGAATCTTGCCCCACTCTTGGATACTCAGAAATATGCAATGGTCTTAGAACATAGAATAAGAGAGTTGGAAGGGACCTTGGAGGTCTTCTAGTCCAACCCCCCCCGCCGCCCATGGTAGGAGATCCTACTGCACCATTCCGGACTTTCTTTGGGCTTGTTGGGATGGATACACATGATTGTTCGTTTTTAACCATTTATTTGTGTCCGTCTCTTGGTGATTTTCTAGGCACCTGCTCTCCCCACTACCCTGTCAGATCCCAGCTCCTCTCAATGGTTGCATGCTCAACTTTGCATCCGTTTTGATATTATCAGGCCTGCTTGTTCTTTGCTTGCCCCTTCTTCTTCTTCATCATGGACTTTTCTCTCTCTCTCTCTGTTTCTGTTTCTCTCTCCCTTTCTCCCTTTCTCTTTCCCTCCCTCCCCCTTTCTCTTTCTCTCTCTCTCTGTTTCTCTCCCTCTCTCCTTACCTCTCCCTCTCTCCCTTTCTCTTTCCCTCCCTTTCTCTCTCTATCCCTCTCCCTCTCTCCCTTTCTCTCTCTCTCTCTGTTTCTGTTTCTCTCCCTCCCTCTCCCTCTCTCCCTTTCTCTTTCCCTCCCTCTCTTTCTCTCTATCCCTCTCTCTTTCTCTCTCTCTTTC
>NW_015415992.1:0-1645 GCF_001527695.2 Protobothrops mucrosquamatus | reverse complement strand
TTCTAGAGTAGGACGGAGAAGGTCAGAAGGAAAGGCCTGGGACCAGACCGGTCAATTCTAGTCATAATTGCAGAGATATGGGCTGCCTCTCCCCATTTTATGGCATTACAGATGGTCCTGGACTGGAAAAAAATCAGAGAAGAGCAGCTAAGATGATCCAAGGCCTGGAGACTAAAACCTACGAAGAACGGCTGCGGGACTTGGGTCTGGCTAGTCTAAAGAAAAGAAGAAATAGGGGAGACAGGATAGTTGTATTCCAGTATTTGGGGGGGCTGCCCCAAAGAAGAGGGGGTCACGTTATTCTCCAGAGCACCAGAGGGCAGGACGAGAAACAATGGTTGGAAGCTGGTCAAAGAGAGAAGCAACCTGGAATTAAGGAGAAACTTCCTGACAGTGAGGACAATTGACCAGTGGAACAGCTTGCCACCAGAAATCGTGGGCGCTCCACCACTGGAGGTTTTTAAGAAGAGGCTAGACAGTCACTTGCCTGAGATGGTGTAGGTTCTCCTGCTTGAGCAGGGGGCTGGACTAGAAGACCTCCAAGGTCCCTCCCAGATTCTATTCTATATCTTTGTATGTTTTACAGCACTTCCTTGACTGACTGTTCAGAGTTACAACGGCGCTGAAAAAAGGGACTTTTTTCACACCAATGACCGTTTCACACTTAACAACTATCTCACTGAGCAACAGAAAATTCGGGGTGACTTGTGTTCATCAGTCAGGGACCCCCTGTACACCAGCACAAGTGGGAGGAAGATCTGGAAGGCTTGAATCTGGGATCCGCTATAAGATGCAGCTTGTAGTAAGAGTGGAGAAGGAGGGGCGCGTTGGGATGGCCCACCGTTCCGTCCCGGCCCCATTGCTCTCCGATGTTTTCAAAACTCAGATAGATGGGGGGGGACAGAAAGGGGTGCTCAGCCGGTTTGCAGGTGACCCCAAAGCTACGTGGGGGGGCAGGAGATTGTTACCAGCTCAGGGTTCGAGAGGATCTTGGCAGACTTGAACTCTGGGCCCGGTACAGCGAGTCCTCAACTTACGACAGTTTGTTTATAATAACAACAACAACAACAGTAGTAGTAGTAATAGTAGTAATAATAAGAAGAAAAGAAGAAGAAGAAGAAGAAGAAGAAGAAGAAGTAGTAGTAGTAGTAGTAGTAGTAGTAGTAGTAGTAGTAGTAGTAGTAGTAGTTGGAAGGGACCTTGGAGGTCATCTAGTCCAACCCCCTGCTCAGGCAGGAAACCCTACACCATTTCAGACAAATGGCTGTCCAGTCTCTTTTTAAAGACTTACAGTGTTGGAGAAGGGAGGGAAGGAAGGAAAGGAGGAAAAAAGAATAACAGAATAACAGACTTGGAAGGGACCTTGGAGGTCATCTAGTCCAACCCCCTGCTCAGGCAGGAAACCCTACACCATTTCAGAATAATAATAATAATAATAATAATAATAATAATAATAATAATAATAATAATAATAATAATAATAATAATAATAATAATAATAATAATAATAATAATAATAATGTCGGAAGGGACCTTGGAGGTCATCTAGTCCAACCCCCTGCTCAGGCAGGAAACCCTATATACCATTTCAGACAAATAATAATAATAAAGTTGGAAGGGACCTTGGAGGTCATCTAGTCCAACC
>NW_015415991.1:0-1645 GCF_001527695.2 Protobothrops mucrosquamatus | reverse complement strand
ACGGCCTTCTTTTCCAATAATGCCTAAGGGGAAAGAAGGGTGAGAGCTGGTGAGGCAAAATATATGCCAGGCTGTGAAATCAAGTTGTAAAATTTATACCAGAATTTCCCTGGGGTTTACATTTTATTACAATTTTGACACTGTTAAGAAGGACATATCCAGCGCAACTTGACTTATGGCTCAATATCATTATTTTTAGAAAAAGGATATAAAGATGCTTACTTACTTCAGATGGAGCCTGTCTACTTACCTATGCCAACATGTGCTTCTAATATCATACTGACATCATTTGCTCCATCACCAATTGCTAATGTGATGGGGTGCTCTTTTGACCATTTAATTAATTTTACAATCTAAAAGGGAAAAAGTATAATACTTTACTATTTCTATATACTGTAGTTATGTGCAATAGTTTACTTGCTAGGGATTATTACTTTTTCTTGCAAATTGTCTACAAGGGTAGATAGAGAACACATTCTGGGGTCTTACTTTCTCAAAAAACTTAATACGCCCCTTCACTTATTATTTACAGGGAATAAATAATAAGTAGTTATCTGCACAGATTATCCAAGTGAATATTTCCAGATAGCTTTCCTCATTCAAGCAAACACAACAGAGCCAAATTTACCCATTTCTCATAGCGCTGGAAGTAGGTAGTATATATTAAACAATTGCCCAAGTGTAACAAGTGTTTCACTCAAAAATATATTTAGCTGTTTTCTCTCTTGCACATCTTTGACTGCGCATGCGTGGGAGATGGCGGTCTTCAGTGAATAGCTCCGAAAACGCGGAGCCCGAAAATGGCTAAAGGGGGAGCTTGGAAAGCTTGGAAAGCTCCCTGAAGGTCCGGAGACTCCCCCCATGTGGATTCCTCCCCCGGTAAGCCCCCTGGACTGGATACGGGACGCATGGGGGCGCGGGGGACGTGGAGCCGACTTGGTTACCGTTT
Organism: Protobothrops mucrosquamatus; assembly: GCF_001527695.2. NCBI lineage: Eukaryota > Metazoa > Chordata > Lepidosauria > Squamata > Viperidae > Protobothrops > Protobothrops mucrosquamatus. The sequence continues at coordinate 696 of NW_015415991.1, read as the reverse complement.
TTTCGGCCTTTTCGGCTTTCCCGGCCTTCCGTCCTCGGCGGCCCCGTTGGTGGTTTGCGGGTGGCTTTTCCGGCGGCCCTCAGGGCGGACAGCTCGGCCCGGATCACTCGGCCCGGACCACCTGGCTGCGGAGATACTCGTGGGGGAGGCAGCGGCCTGGGCGGCCCGGATGGCTTCTCCTGGGCGGCCCATATGGCTTCTCGTGGGGGAGACGGCCCGGATGGCTCCTGGGCGGCCCGGATGGCTTCTCCTCGTGGGGGAGGTGGCGGCCTGGGCGGCCCGGACGGCTTCTCCTGGGCGCCCGCTTTGACCGTGGAGACTTTTTCGGCGGCCCCTCTCAACCCCTTCCGGACTCGGAGATCTCCTTGACGACCTGGAGGGCCTCCCTGACGATCTCTGGAGGCCCGCGTGGACTCGGTGGCCTCCTCGGTGGCCTGGCCAAGAACTCTGTGGGCGGCTTCGATGGCCCCTCCAGGCGGCCCCTCGATGGCCCCTCCAGGCGGCCCCTCCGACGATGGTTTTCAGCCTCCCCGGCGGCCTGGGGCCTTCGGAGGGCTCTTCGGGCAGCCTCGACGGCCCCCCAGTGGTGGCAGCTCTGGTGGTCGCGATGGCCGAGCGGCTTGTTTGGTGGCCTATCCGAGGGCCTTTTTGGCCGTCCTGATTTCAATGGCTTGGAGGCCTTTTTTGGAGACCTTC
>NW_015415990.1:0-1645 GCF_001527695.2 Protobothrops mucrosquamatus | reverse complement strand
CTCGTCGCTCCCATGTAACACCGCTCCTGCGCGAGCTGCACTGGTTACCAGTGATCTTCCGAGTGCGTTTTAAGGTGTTAGTTACCACCTTTAAAACGCTCCATGGCATCGGACCTGGTTACCTCCGAGACCGCCTTCTGCCTCAGATTTCCTCCCATAGACCGGTACGCTCCCACAGAGTGGGTCTCCTCAGGGTGCCATCGGCCAAACAGTGTCGGCTGGCGACCCCCAGGGGGAGGGCCTTCTCTGTGGGTGCCCCCACCCTCTGGAACGAACTACCCCCCGAGATCCGGATGATTCCGGATCTCCTTACTTTCCGCCGCGCCCTCAAGACATGGCTTTTCCAGCAAGCGGGCCTGACCTAAGGAGGATTTTATTTTAGGGACGATTTTAAGTATAATTTTAATTGGAACACAGCTTCGAATATTTGGTTTTAATTTGGTTTTAGAGGGGTTTTTATTTTTATTGATATGTGTATCTGTTTTAATATGCTGTGCACCGCCCTGAGTCCTGCGGGAGAAGGGCGGTATAGAAATTAAATTAATAAATAATAATAAATAAATAAATAAACTAAAAATTATTGATAAATGTAAGAAAGTTATTTTTATTTAATCGATATAATAAGAATTGTATTACTTTAAATATGAGACGGTAAATACTAGGGGAAAAAAGAGGAAATATTGAATGTAATAGTTTGAGATCTGTACTAAAGATACTTGTACGTTATTGAATTATCGATTACCTCAGCTGCCATGTTCCTTTTTAAATATTTAAATGTAAAACTAAAAAGTCAATAAAATTTTCTGTAAAAAAAATTTGGATGCTTGGCAACTGGTTTGTGTTTAGGATGGTCGCCAGTAAAGTTAGGGGGAGGGAATCAGTTTAACAATTGTGTTACTAACTTAACACCTACCGTGATTCAATTAACAACTGTGGCAAGAAAGGTCATAAAATGGGACAAACTTCACCTAACAAATGTCTCACTTGGCAAGAAAAATGTTCAGCCTCGTAACTTTGAACAGTCACTAAATGAACTGTTGTAAGTCAAGGACCACCTGTAGGGGTGTCCTATGTTGTCCTGGTAGCACAACATCTTGCTAAGAAAATCTTTCACGCAGATTCTACTTTTCCTAGTTCAGGTGGCCCTATATTTTCTTAAACTAAGGGGGGAAAAAACCAAGTGCTGCTTTTGTTTTATTTAAAATGGTTGATACTATTTTGTTGGCTTTCTTTTCTTTTTTTTATGGCTGACCATGCCCGTTCCAATACATCCCCGGGCTCATTAGCAAGTAAAGTAAAATAAATCAGATGTCCAGGCATTTTTAAGCCTTTGCAAGGCTCTGTTGATTTACGATGACCCCATAATTCTACTGTTAAATCCTGTTGCTCAGGGCAGAATTCTTACTTCTGCCATTACAGCGGTTGTTATAGTAGTTTTTACATGGCTTGTCAAGGTCAACTTGGGTAGTTGTCAGCACTTGATGGGAACCCAAATATTGTTTTACTGAGATACACGAAGTAGATAATAGCACATTGAAGTATAATGTGATTTATTGGGTTGGTGATTCGGTGTGATGTGAATAGAAGCACTCTATTTAACCATCAGGATTTAACTTTACTCTGTTTATGTGTTTATTTAGATATA
>NW_015415989.1:0-1646 GCF_001527695.2 Protobothrops mucrosquamatus | reverse complement strand
ACCCCCTAATGACGTTTATAGACCAATAAAAGGGAGACACAAAGGCTTTTCAGCACGCTCGCTGTGGCCTGCCATCTCACCTGAAGAAACATGTTGTCCGTGTGTTTCTTAACCTAAAGCGAGGTCCGTTGGTCTCATCCAACGTACATCACCTCATCCCGGAGAAAAGGGACAAGTGGGATCCCAAGCGATCGCCACACAACCCTGAGATAAAAGATTCATTAAAAGGCTGCCTAGAAAGAATTAAAGTAAGCAGAAATTAAGTTGATTTAGAGTGAGAACTTGGTGAATGTTTGAAAAAAAACAGCACTGATTCTTTCTTTCCTTCCTTCCTTCCTTCCTTCCTTCCTTCCTTCCTTCCTCCCTCCCTCCTTCCATTCCATTCCATTCCTTTCTTTTCTTTTTTCCTTTCTTCCTCCCGCCCTCCCCTTGATCCTTCCTTCCTCTCTTCCTTCCTCCCCCTCCCTTTCTTTTTCTCAAATCTCTATATTTCTACGATGATGTATCATAATATACAATGTCAGTATAATATTTTCTAATATTTTGAATACAAACGCAGAATGAACGTTAACAATTTAAATGATTTATTTATTCATTCAAATATTTAAAGAACTACCCAACATGTAAAAGTACAACTCTGGGTCATAAAACAAATCACAGTAACCTCCCACCCCAACAAAACCAAAACCCAAAACAAAACACTTTCAACCCAATAGTTAAAACAAATCAATCACTTGTGGCACACCACACACACTGAACCTTTCAGGACAGCTCACCTATCACCCAAAGTGTTGTGTCCTGGGCCTGTTGAGGAAAAACTCAGCAGGCCCAGAAAGGTTGCAAATGGTCCCGGGGATTGTAAAAGCTGCCCGGGACCAGACTGAGCAGCGCCAGCCTTGCGCGCATGCGCAAGGCGCAAAAACACTGCCTTCCTATTGGTTAGCACTAGCTGGGTTCCTCACCCTATAAAAGGCCTGCGAGCCTTTTGCTCTTTGCTTGGAGTTGGAGAAGAAGAATAAAGAGCTATTGTTTACACCATGCGTCTTCGTCAATTGCTTGCGAACCGCAAACACAACACAAAGCCTGAAGGAACATCTGGTCTTCAAGACTCTCTTGAGTTGCTAAGATCTTGGGGAGAAGTAAAGTACTTGCCCTGATCCTACTTATGGAAGCGAATAAAATAAATTTCTAATTTCTAAATACAAATAATGATTCCTAGTAATTTTCTTCAAAGCAGCTCAGAATAAGAGAAGCAGACAGTGAGGAGAAAAGAGTTTGATGCAGATAATGCAGGAGAAAAAGACTGCGAAGAAAGCCAAGGGAATTCAAACTGAAGAGAAATGATAAAGAGAGATAACTATGCAGACAATGGAAGTCTTGTTTTTCAAAATACAACTGCCCAGCCACATAAAAGATACCCAGGAAAGGATTAAGGATTAAGCAAAGCGACAAATTAAAAAGCAATGATTCATCAGCATGTCAGAGGGCAGTCATTTGGAAATCCAAAAGAACTCAAGTGAGAAATTGCTGATTCTTGAACTAAAATATCTATTCATGTTAAAATAGGCCTTGAATAAATTAGGAAGGAACCAGGGGCGGAATTTTTAGCACAGATGCTCTTCTAAGTGAAGCTGGTGAAAAGATTA
>NW_015415988.1:0-1646 GCF_001527695.2 Protobothrops mucrosquamatus | reverse complement strand
AACTACAGCATCCCACCAGTTTGCCAGCCTTTCATTTTTTGCTTGCATAAAACAAGTACTCATTCCTGAAAATGCAAACAGAAGTGAAACAAGTGGGACTTTGTAAAGAAATTTACAGTGAATGCTCTTTCCTAAAAATAGCAGTCATTCCTACCAAACCAGATTTTCCACAATTTTTCCTCCATCCTTCCATTTTTTTTCCCTCTCACAAGGGTTTAGTTTGATGGTGGGTGGGCAGGGGCGAGAAAGGGATGATTTTAGTTAGAAATGTATAAATATGTGGCCGTTTAGTGTCTAAATGTACTACAGAAGGATTCAAATTTATCATATGTTAAAAGGCTATTTTGGACGTTCTCAGAACAAATGCTTGACACAGAATGGATCGGGGCCAGGTGGACTCTGCAGAGGGCTTGGGGTAAATGGTCACTACCGCATATGCTCATGGCAGGCTGAAAATATTTTTAACAGTTGCCAGATTTAATAAATGAATGTTGTTACCATGGCAACTGTGTGCATTTACATTATGCCTACAACTGTGAAAAGGGATATAGAATGGCTAATATTCAGATTTTTTTTTTAAGTAGAATCCATTATGCATATTGGGGGACATTATATTATAAGCACAATGACAAAGATTCAGCAAATTATGGGACTAAATTCCATTTCTATATGATATCCTGCCTTGCTGTCACATACTCTATAGAACTGATGGCTTTTAAAAAAAGAACTGAATTTCAGATACTGAGGGTTTTCTTCAGACTGGCTATACTTCTAAAATCTGCACTCAAAAGCACAGGATACAGTTGATGGCTGAGTAACGGAAACCCATAATGAGGAGATTATTAAGCATGTGTCTTTTGTATATGGAAATGTCATGTCTGGTTTATTGTCTTTCTTGTTGTAATCATGTCAATAAAGCTTGCCCATGTTCCTGTTAAACTGTCTGAAAGTAGTTTGGATGTGAAGTAAAATCTTTCCTTATTTCAGGTAGAACAGCAAGGTGCACAAGCCAGACGGTGGGATACGTGCTGTCATTTGTAGGGTGGGGTGGGAAGGGAATGGCTCATAAAGATACTCCACTATGATTATGTTTTAGTGGGGGTTTTGTATGGGGTGTTTTTAGAACAGGCCTGTTATTTAATTTGATTTTAGCACAGAAACTATTTATTTATTATTGTGGTTTTTAGTATCGCCTGTTCACCGCCCTGAGTCCCGTAAGGGAGATAGGGCGGTATATAAATTTAATAAATTAATTAATTAATTTAATTAATTAATTAATTTAATTAATTAATTAATTAAATAAATAAATAAATAAATAAATGTTGCACATCCAGAAGTGCTTAAGGATAATAGCTGTCTGAAACTACCAAAATGAAATAGTTATTACAGGGCATTGAGAAAGTGAAAGATAATAACACCGAGAAGGCTTAGACTCTGACTGGTTGGTCCAGGGGGAGGAGACGGGAGCAGGTCTTGAGACGGTTGTATGGGAGGAGTTTGACTCTGTTGCTCCTGAAGATGTGGACAGGGTCTTGGGGAGGCTGAATGCAACCACATGTTTATTAGATCCGTGTCCCTCCTGGCTGGTACTGGCAGCTCGGGAGGGGACACGAGCCTGGCTCCAGGGAATTATTAACGCTTCTTTG
>NW_015415987.1:0-1646 GCF_001527695.2 Protobothrops mucrosquamatus | reverse complement strand
CAAACAGGAAGCTAGGGAGGGTATAAAAAAAGCTACTGGCCATGTGCTCACTCTCTTTCTTCTCTGCTCTTTCCTGAAGAGCCAACTCTCTGCTTCTGCAATAAACTATAACCATCTTCCCAAAGCAGTCGCCATGTTGCTTATTTAATAATAATATTCCCGGCTTGGATGAACCAGGATGAAGACTTACTTCTGACACACTTTGATATTATGAAATTACATTTTCCCAACATTTGTTCTTAGCATTCTTATACCTGAAAATGATTGATCACACTGAAATATTTGCACAATGTTGGCAACACTTGCATTTTCAAGAGGTATTGAGGGAGTATTGCACATTTTTCAGGCAATGGTGTGAATGGTATTCTCGTAAGGCATACACATTTATCTAAGATAAACATATTTAGTAGGAATTTCAATTTAATAAAAGAGCAGCTATGTAATTATATGCTTATTCTAAATCTTAATGAGAAAAATACTGCATGATTTTAGCCAAAGTTTTAAAAGAAGATAATAGTCTTTTTAAGTTCACAGAAATACTATACTGATCTGAGATTTGTACTCTTTCAAGGACTAGATCAGTGGTTCTCAACCTTTTTAATGCCGTGACCCCCAACCGGTCATAAGTCGAGGACTAAACCGGTCGTAAGTCGAGGACTAAACCGGTCGTAAGTCGAGGACTACCCAACCGGTCGTAAGTCGAGGACTTTCCCTGCCCGGGAGTGCCGCGCATGTGTGGTTCCGCCCCCTGCTCCGGCCGAGGCGTAGCTGGCAAGTGGCAGAGACGGAGCAGGCCGACCACCAGCTGGCCCAGCTCAAGGGAAGTAAGGCACCCGCCGGAAAAGGGGAAAAAATGGTGGACAGCCTTGCTTGGTGACCCCCGTGAAATGGTCGATCGACCCCAAATGGGGTCGCGACCCATAGGTTGAGAACCGCTGGACTAGATCTTTTAGGCATGTCTTTAAAGACATGTAAGGATGATATAACAAATTGATTATATTTTATCTCTTTTCTGTGGAAACTTGGTTAAACCAGCTTACTATTTTTAAGTTGTATATGAATAAAAAATAAATTTAAAATAATCCTAATGGCCAACAAAATAGAAGCAGAGCAATTAACTATTTTAAAAAGCTTTTAATAACAATATCTACAGGACTGCTGTAATATAATCTTATTCAGCATGTTTATAAAAAATGAATAATGGAGTAAGGTGGGCCTTCTTCAAGTCTGCTAATTCTTAAAGCCAGTTTGTACAAGCCTTGGTGCTCTTATTTATTAACTGTATTGCTAATGTGAAAAGCAGAAATTCATTGGCTATTTTGAGTGTCTTTTTTTTTAATAAATTTTTTATTAATTTTTCAATTAAAAACAAAAACATAGATCTTTTATCACAATAGCAACCAAAAGAAATAACAGTAATCAATACATTCACAGACGTGTCCGGTGTCCCCCCCCGCACCGCCCTCTTCCACTTACCACACCTTCCTCCTCTCAAACTACCACCACTCCTCCTTCCTCCCTCTTTCCTACCTCCCTTCCTCACTCAACCATCCCGTCTTGTGCAGTTGGGGCGCCACCGGACACCTCCTTAAAGAAATCATACATATATATACATATAAGTCTATAATACAAACCTACCCCTTTCC
>NW_015415986.1:0-1646 GCF_001527695.2 Protobothrops mucrosquamatus | reverse complement strand
GCCCCCCTGCCAACACAAATTGCGTCCGGTCCGAGAGGTAGGAGGAGAACCACCGTAGAACGGTGCCCCCCAACCCCAACCCCCCTAACCGGTGCAACAAGATACCATGGTCAATGGTATCAAAAGCCGCTGAGAGGTCTAACAGGACTAGGATAGAGGAACAGCCCCTATCCCGAGCCCTCCAGAGATCATCAACCAATGCGACCAATGCCGTTTCCGTGCTGTGCCCAGGCCGGAAGCCGGACTTGCGCGAGTCTAGATAGACAGTTTCTTCCAGGTGCTGAGGGAGCTGTCGTGCTACCACACTCTCAACAACCTTCACAAGAAAGCGAAGGTTGGAGACAGGCCGGTAGTTGGCCAAAGTAGCCGGGTCCAGGGAGGGCTTCTTGAGGAGGGGCCTCACCACAGCCTCTTTCAAGGCAGCCGGCAAGAACCCCTCACTCAAAGAAGTTGTGGTACTTCCATCTAAGATATTGTTTGCTTGGTTTTATTCTTGAAATTGAGCTACACATGCAAAAGGAATAAATAGCCAATTTATCCTATATAGTACATATAGCCAATTTATCCTATATAGTACAGCTTCAGTCAATGGCTGATGTTTTTGCCTATACTGACACAAGATTCATTTCTCAATGTTACTCATTATCTCACATTGGAAAGAAAAGTTCTACAAATCTTTACTTGTATCCGCTAGTGTACATGCTCTCATTTGGCTGGGGGAGAGGGACCCTGAATGAATATTGTATTTTATGATGTGCATTATAAATAACCCAACAGTTTCTACAAAATAGATTTTATTTCAGGATTTATAATGAAGGACTTCCCATTTCTGAAGTATGCCAAAGCAGTCAAGAAGATGGAATTCAGGTTTTACCCCCAAGGTCACCAAGAAGTATGCCTGAGTGGCAAAGAATAGCTGAGTTCTATGTTGAAAAGCCTCAACTGAAATTGTTGGGAAAAAAGGTATAGTTTCATTCATACTTGTAGTAATTTATAAGAAAGCTTTGAAGTATTTTTTAAGAAGTCCCATTTTTGAAGAGTAGCTGAGATTGGTTTTCTTTAAATCTTGCAAAAGCAAACATACAAAGTAGCTTATAAAGATCTGTGAGTCTTACATTAAGATAAAAGGTCTAGCACAGCGGTTCTCAACCTATGGGTCACGACCCCATTTGGGGTCGATTGACCATTTCACGGGGGTCGCCAAGCAAGGCTGTCTGCCATTTTTTCCCCCCTTTTCTGGCGGGTGCCTTACCTCCCTTGAGCTGAGCCAGCTGGTGGTTGGCCTGCTCTGTCTCTGCTGCTTGCCAGCTATGCCTCGGCCGGCACAGGGGGCGGAACCACGCATGTGCGGCGCTCCCGGGCAGGGAAAGTCCTCGACTTACGACCGGTTGGGTAGTCCTTGACTTATGACCGGTTTAGTCCTTGACTTACGACCGGTTTAGTCCTCGACTTACGACCGGTTTAGTCCTCGACTTACGACCGGTTGGGGGTCGCGGCATTAAAAAGGTTGAGAACCACTGGTCTAGCACCAGACAGACTTCTATATTCTTTCTTTTCTGTCAGTATTCTGGGATTAAGTTAATTTGAAAATAAGAGGTCTGTCTTTGATAAAATTCTCTAAAATTATTTCCCTATCTTGTGGCAAA
>NW_015415985.1:0-1646 GCF_001527695.2 Protobothrops mucrosquamatus | reverse complement strand
TATAATGGCTCAGGAATTCTGGGAGTTGAAGTCCACACATCTTGCTGTTGCTGAGCTTAAGAAACTCTGCATTAGACAACTGGAAAGTTATTTCAAAATAAAGCTCACCTATTATCGATATGGGTTTCCTGGCAAAACGGATTCGCCCTTTGATGCCAACGTATTTGCTTCTGCAGCCTGCAGACCAGAGCCTCACCATGTATTCAGCACCAAAAAAGACCACCAAGACAATTTCCTAAAATCAGAAACAATGATGTTTTTTTAAAAAACATTCTTTTAAAATAGGCATTTACATCAACCAGGCAGAAAGCATTTTATATTTTAAAAAAGTGGTACAATGCCACGGGGAAGCCCCTTTCCTCCTTGCCAGCCCCAAGACACCAACTTCCACACCTGTTCTTGGCACTTTGGGGGACACACCTGTCTCCCAACAATTCCTAGAGCCACACCAGCCATCCTGAGAAAACAATGGAAATTTCAGAAGCCCTGGGGAGAGGGAGTTTCCCACCAAGAATTGCATCAAATAGGAACATTCAGCTCATGGCGATACTTGACGTGTTTCTTTTTCCTCTCTGCTTATTAATTATGTAATGAGAAAAGCATGTAATTGTATGGTTCTTCTGAGGTTACCCAGTGTGTCATCACTGAGCTGTTAAAATCAGGAGGTGATTTGGCCAAGGGGGCACAATCAAGGTGGCTTTGTATGAATAATCAATATATTTTGCTTGAATGACATGTCTTTGATGTCCTAGTTACAATGTCCGAGGCTGTAATTCAAAGACATTAAAAATGATAATGAATGATCGAAAAGTGAAAGTCAGCTTACCAACTGTAAATATAAAAAAAATTCATATTGTATTGTTCTTCTGAGGTTATCCGGTGTGCCGTCATTAAAGGTGTTAAAATCAGAATGTGACTTGGTCAAGGGGCACAATCAAGAGGGCTGCCTTTTGGCGTATTTCAAACAAATCAACACTGACCAGTATCCAAGTTCCCAAACCTTCCAAATTAGGAGTTGGAGGAGGTGGTGGTAGTGATGGAGGAGGAGGAGGAGGAGGAGGAGGAGGAGGAGGAGGAGGAGGAGAAGATCGGTAAGGATGTAAATAAAGTGGATTCTGTGAATAGCAAATAAGCTGTGGGAATTCACTGACATTTTCTCCAGTACCAGAGCATGTCAAAATAGCAGCTTATGGTATATAATAAATAAATCTGGCCTTTTCATTTGTTCACTTTTTCATAGAAAGCTCCCAGCTTCTCTGCACTATATGCAATTTAATAATAATAATAATAATAATAATAATAATAATAATAATAATAATAATAATAATAATAATAATAATAATAATAATAATAATAATAAAGTTAGAAGGGACCTTGAAGGTCATCTAGTCCAACCCCCTGCTCAGGCAGGAAACCCTATACCATTTTGATTTGATTTTGATTTTGATTTGATTTTATTAAATTTATACCCCGCCCTTCTCCCGGAGGACTCAGGGCGGCTTACAGCCAGTTTAAAACAATAGTACAATACAATACAAAATTTAAAAAGATTTAAAAGTAACTATTCAGATTTGGCTGCTCCTACTAAAAATTTAATTTAAAACCCCTTTAAAATACCCCTAGGCCAGTCCTGCCTGCTGAAATAA
>NW_015415984.1:0-1646 GCF_001527695.2 Protobothrops mucrosquamatus | reverse complement strand
CAAATAGAATTGAAACTTAGTTGTGAGTACTAATAAAGGAGAATATTTGTAGCTCAGGGTTGAAATGAGGGATCCTTGCTGCTCTCGCAGACATTTTATTACCCAAACTAGGTAACATCATCAGTTGTTTTAGTATTGTTTATTTGATTGTTGGTCTGATGTTAACCTTGGAGTTAATTTATGCTTCCACAAATACAACTGAAAATATGGATCAGATATGTAGACGACACCTTCACCATAATAAAAAAGGACCAGTTAGAGAACACCCACAGAACCAGCAATAACATTTTTTTATTTTTCTTTTTTCTTTTTGTCTTTACACATAGCAAAAATACAAAGTACATTTTTTCTTTTTTCTTAACAATACTATGTCCTATATCTCTTACATTTATTTACATTTATTTACATTACTTCTCATACTTTTTTATTCCTGAATTCTAACCAGTTATAGTACATGTCCCATATCTCATAAAATTCTGTAACTTCTTTGTCTTTTATTTCTAAAGTAAGTTTATTCATCTCAGCACATTCTAATATCTTGTGTATTATCATTGCACTTGTTGGTATGTTTTCCCTTTTCCAGCATTGCGCATAGGCAATGCGTGCAGCAGTTATTATATGTATAATGATGTATTGAAATTGTTTTTCCATCTTTGGATTGATTATGCCTAATAGAAATATTTCGGGTTTAAGTTCAATTTGTTGTTTTGTTATTTCCTGTATCCATCTCCTTATTTACTCCCAATAGATCTTTGCTTTGGGGCATTGCCACCACATATAGTAAAATGTTCCTTCTTTATTTTTACATTTCCAACAATCTGGATCCATATTTTTGTATATCTTAGCCAATAACATTTTTAAAGGAATCCAGTTTACTAGAGAAGAAGAAAACAACAACCCTCTACCTTTCCTGGACATCCTGATCAGCAAATACCACAATGGCAAACTAGAAATGCAGGTCTACAGAAAAACCACCCATACTAACCAGGTGCTCCACTACCAAAGCAACAACCCAACCTCCCACAAGAGAAGCTGCGTAAGGACTTTATTTAAATGAGCCCAAACATATTGCAGCAACCCGGAACAGCAGAAAAAGGAAATGGAGCATCTATGCAACATATTCCAACAAAATAGATATCCACGCAACTTTATCAGAAAGTTCCTGACCACTCAACCCAATAGGCACAACCAACACAAACCCTAAAGGGAATTACACTGCTATAAATCAAGAATATCTCAGAAACCACCAACAGGCAACTACAACTGCATGGAATCAGCCTAGCACACAAGCCAACTAAAATCCTTCAAAACATCCTAAGCAGACCAAAAGACCCAACAATCCCAGAAGAAAAAACAGGAGTCATCTATAACATGCAATATAAAGACTGCAACAACCACTAAGTAGGACAAACAGGCAGAAGATTGGCAGAACACATCCACGAACACTAGCTAGCAGTCAGAAGACATGATGAAAAGTCTTTAATTTCACAGCATATAGACAGGTTTAACCATAGTTTCAATTGGGAAAAATGTGACCATCCTAGACCAAGCCAAGTCCAAAAATGCCAGGGAATTTCTAGAAGCCTGGCACTCTGACAAATCAGCCACCAACAGACATATAGATGTTAACAACATCTATAGATTAT
>NW_015415983.1:0-1646 GCF_001527695.2 Protobothrops mucrosquamatus | reverse complement strand
GGATGGAGTGGGTGTGGCCTACTGGGTGGGCATGGCCAGCTCTACATCGTTCGCGTCAAGGGTGCCTGTGGGGGCCTGGGCAGGAGTGGGACAGATCTGAGGGTCTCTGGCAGAAGGGGGTGGGACCGGGGCAAGCGCCAAGGCATGGTCCATTTCTTCATTCCTCACAAAGGGTGACACCTCCCCAGCATGCACCCAGAGGGCGGGGGTGACGCGGCAGGGGCTGGTTCCTCGCTGTTTCCAGACGGCCTTGTGGAGCTAAGACTGAATGCGTTTCAGCATAGATGGCCACCACAAAATAGTACATTGGCTCCTAGCCGACCTGGGCCAAAACCAAGGCAGCGGGGGCCGTTCCCTCACTGTTTCCAGGATGGCTTCGCGGACCACATGAAACCACTTCGCGGGCCGCATCCGGCCCCCGGGCCTTATGTTTGACATGTCTGAGCTAGGTGAAGGATCCAATCTAAATTGGTCAGCGGGACCAGAGATCCAGTCTCCAAAGCTATTGGACTCCTGCTGGAGCCCATCCTGAGGGAACCCTCTCTCTCTCTCTCTGTTCTAATCAGGTTGTTTCACAGATGCATTTGAATCTTGTCCCCAATTTTATTTACAGCCTCTTAAGGTAGATTAATACACTTAGGATCACATTAGCAACAGCAATAGCGCTTAAATTTATATAGCGCTTTACAGTGCTTTACAGCCTTCTCTAAGTGGTTTACAGAGTCAGCCTATTGTCCCCAACAATCTGGATCCTCATTTTACTGACCTCGGAAGGATGGAAGGCTGAGTCAACCTTGAGCCGGTGAGAATCGAACTCCCAAACTGCTGGCAGTCGGCAGTCTGCAGAAGTAGCTTGCAGAATTAGCCTGCAATACTGCATTCTAACCACTGTGCCACCACGGCTCTTTCATTACATGCCCCGGAGTAACCAAACTTGTAGATAGATTGACTTGCTGACTACTAAAAGATAAATAGGAGTTGGTTTTAAGGAGTTGGTGCTGGTTTCCATGCCCATTAATTCCACAATTAATTTCATTTGAGGTTTAAACAGTGGAGCTGCCTCTGAGATTTTATGCACAGATCGTGGCTTGGAAAAATCCTCCCTTTCTTACTGTGCCCCAATTCTCAAAGCTTTACTTTCTTTTCTCCAGCCTGGCTTGCAACTGTTCCAATTAAGAAACACAAATGCAATATTCTCTAATCCTCTAAGCCTCCTATTACATAACCTGAGTCTTTGTATGAAATCTAATAGCTTTGGCCCAGGCCTAGCATTTTTGGAATCTCTAGTTATTCACCCTTTTCTAAGGATAAATTTAAAAAAAAAAAGGTGCACTGATCTGCAGCTTTCTCACCAAGGGAACTTGCAAAATGATTCGGGCAATGGCTGTTACGATGTCTCAATTAGTACCTTGGCTTCTAAGTAGATACTATAATAATAATAATAATAATAATAATAATAATAATAATAATAATAATAATAATAATAATAATAATAATAATAATAATAATAATAAAAAGTTGGAAGGGACCTTGGAGATCATCTAGTCCAGTGGTGGCGAACCTATGGCACGGGTGCCAGAGGCGGCACTCAGAGCCCTCTCTGTGGGCACATGCACCGTTGCCCCAGTCCTAGGCCTTCAGCTGGG
>NW_015415982.1:0-1646 GCF_001527695.2 Protobothrops mucrosquamatus | reverse complement strand
TAAATGATTAATTAGTGCATTCAAGCTCTCTTTATATGAGGTATGTTATGACCTCTAGTGGTTACAGAAAAGCCATCTATGACTTTAGTATAGGGAGCTGTGCTCTGTGCCATTAGTGGACATTTGCAGTCCTCCTGATGTTGCCATCAACAGGGATCACCAGCTGTGCAGGCTTGGATCAAATGACAGTAAGAAACATAAGGCTACTGATCAGACGCCTTAATCCACATAATTATGCTGCCCTATCTCAAAATAATGATTTATTTTTATTTTGGCATGACTCTTTTATATTGTAAGCTATTTGCAAGACAAATAAAATTCCAGCTTGTGAAGCTTTATGTATCACCACACTTCCCTTTAGGAAAATACCACTTCCTGCATTAGGTAAAAACACACAAGAGCATCACTGCTGTTGCAAATAAGTTGAACATATTTTAAAGTAGAAATCTGTATGTCTTGAAACTGACTAAGGATTTATCTGCATTGATCATTTAAAGCTGGATTTGCATGATACATAATGCCAAAATGTAATTGGATCATTGGTATGAGGCACAAGCCCAGCCAATGAGGTTAGTTTCTAGTGCACTCTGTTGTCCCTAAGACAACTGAGTTTAGTAAAACATACATCTACTAACCGTGGATTAAAGTATTATGCAAACACAGTCTAACGATGCAATGCTATGTATGTTTAATGAAACATACATTAGCACGGAATGTGGCAGAACATTCCGTGCTAACATCGGTCTCATCAGCCATCTACGGACACACCGTTGATGGCCCACAATCCACAGGATGTCAAGGTCTTCATCGAAATTGATGGACGAACAACAATGAAAAGAAAGTAACTGATTTTACTCCCAAATCAGTATATAAAAATGCTGACTGTAGGGCTCCTTCAATTCTAATTCCCACTTGGAATCACACAAATATTCAAGTAGCACTCTGTGTAGCAATAACAATGTGGCATGAGGAAAGAACATCAGTACAGCATTGTTCAACCAAAGATGGCAATTCTACATATACAGTTTTATATCTTTTTCACTGAAGGCACCCACTTTGTTACGAATAATTTACTACTTACATTTCTACTCTATTTATTGTCCTCTGAGTAGGAGGTAGGATAGCTCTATGTCTTACTGTACAGAATATAATTTGAATTAATTTGAAGGGTTATCTAAGGTTTAAAACATATCCAGAGGCCTTCAATAAGCTCACTACAATTAGGATCTAGACAGCAGATTAAGCAAGCACAGAGACAGGTTAAAGAAATGAACTGGGGGGGGGGGGGCGGAATAGAATGAAGTTTAATAGAGACAAATGCAAAGTTCTTCACTCAGAAAACAAAAAATAAATGCACCCATATTACATTGTGGAAACCAGGGTTGCTGATAGTACTAGTGAAAAAGATCTTGGAATTGTAATTGTTACAACTGAACATATAGTACAGGTAATCCTTGCTTAACAACTGATCATTCAGCAATTGTTATTAGTTATAACACATCTCCCAAAAGGTATTTACAGCATGATTTCAAAGTTGCAACAGCCACAGCGCACACACACACACACACACACACACACACACACAGAGAGAGAGAGAGAGAGAGAGAGAGAGAGAGAGAGAGAGAGAGAGAGAGAGAGAGAGAGAG
>NW_015415981.1:0-1646 GCF_001527695.2 Protobothrops mucrosquamatus | reverse complement strand
CTTCTCTTCTCTTCTCTTCTCTTCTCTTCTCTTCTCTTCTCTTCTTTTGTTCTTTTCTCCTGTGCCCCACGTATTCACAGCAGTCTGGAGTTCTCATCAAAGTCTTCAGTTTCTTTGCACCATCTCCTTAAATGACTGTACAATCCTGACTTGCTAGTTCATACATTTTTAAAAACACATATTTTTTGGGGGGAGACAGAGACTTTGTTCTTGATAGCATTCATCCCACCATAGATCTGCAGGAAGAAAAAAAAAATCCTCCATTCACTGCAGGAAGAGTGAGTTGCATTTTTATTTATCCTCTTTCCTAACATTAGAACAAAGCCTGTTCGTTCTCTCTATTCTTGGTTGGAAAGAAAGAATAATAAAGGTAGGACTGCTTTGAGAGGGACATTCAGCTGCAGTCTTTGCTAAGATCTTTAGGAAATGTCACTTAAAGATTGTGGAGGGTTTTTTGGGGTTTTTTTTTAGAGACATTGCATATCAGTATGTGGCAGTCCCTAGCTTACCTTGGCTGAACTCAACAAATCAACTCTGGCTGATCACTATTTTGATGGGAGACTAGAGGGCAGAGAATTTCCCTGGGGAGTTTGTTAGCCCTGTGAGGTAGTCCACACAAAAATCCCAGCTAGGAGTACTAGTGGTATCCTTGTTCCAAAGGAGCTTTTTTTTCCAAAAGACAACTTCTCCTCCCAAGAAGTGCTGAGAATATATCTTTAATGATGTGTTGGAAGAAAAGTCTTCATCCTACTTCAGTCCAAGCCGGGGATAAACAACATGGTGACTGCTTTAGAAAGAAGGTTGTAGTTTATTGAAGAGCCAGGCAGAAAGATGGTTCTGGCAGGAAAGAGGAGAGAAAAAGGGCTGAGCACATGTGGGGAGTAGGTTTTTATACCCTCTGGAGCTTTTTGTTTGGAGGTTATTTCCTGTTCCTGTTTGAGGCTTTGTATTTCCTATGTCATGTATTTTGACCTGTGTCCCTTTGGCATCTGTGAGTTAATCCTATTATGTCCCAAAGGTCATATCCTGCTTCCCTGGTGCTGGGGCTAATGACTCTTAGAATTTGGGTGGGGTATGCAGATTTTAGGTGTCTTTGTCTTCCTAAGCTTCTAGCTCCAACTTTCCTGATGGTTTACATCTGCATTTCTACAGAGCTGGCTTCTGCTTGGGGGAGGGAGACTTGGGGCTATTAAGAAAAACTGGGCATGCTTTTCTGTCTCTTTAATATCTTTTTAGGAAATATATTTTTCTGCCCTTTTAACATTTCCTTCTCTGGGGGGCTGACTTCCCACAGATGCAAGCAGATGGCTTTAGTTTAGCAAGATTCTGTCTATAGGTGAGGAACAATAAGGAAAACTGCTTAGAAGAAACTCGGTGTGCTTTTCTTGCTTTTACAGCCTGACAGGTCCAAAATTAAACCAACAAACTAATAACAAAGTATTTGTTGTTGTTCAGTTGCTAAGTTGTGTCCGACTCTTTATGACCCCATGGACCATTGCACGCCAAGTCACCCCTGTCCTCCATTGCCTCTCAGAGTTTGTCCAAATTCATGTTCCTTGCATCGATGACCCTATATAACCATAATAATAATAATAATAATAATAATAATAATAATAATAATAATAATAATAATAATAATAATAATA
>NW_015415980.1:0-1646 GCF_001527695.2 Protobothrops mucrosquamatus | reverse complement strand
CTAGGACAGAGGAACAACCCCTGTCCCGGGCCCTCCAGAGATCATTCACCAATGTGACCAATGCCGTTTCCGTGCTGTATCCCGGCCTGAAGCCCGACTGGAGCGGGTCTAGATAGACCGTTTCCTCCAGGTGTCGGGGGAGCTGCCGCGCAACCACACTCTCCACAACCTTCGCCACAAAGCGAAGGTTGGAGACCGGGCGATAGTTAGCCAATACATCTGGGTCCAGGGAGGGCTTCTTAAGGAGGGGCCTCACCACCGCTTCCTTCAAGGCTACGGGGAAGACACCCTCCCACAAAGAAGCGTTTATAATTCCCTGGAGTCAGGCTCGTGTACCCTCCCGGGCAGCCAGTATCAGCCAGGAGGGGCACGGATCCAGTAAACATGTGGTTGCATTCAGCCTCCCGAGAATCCTGTCCACATCCTCAGGAGCCACAGAGTCAAACTCCTCCCATATAACAGTCTCAAGACTTACTCCTGTCTCCTCCCCCGGGGCCACCCAGTCAGAATCAAGACCTTCTCGGATCCGAGCGACTTTGTCATACAGATATTGAGCAAAATCCTCGGCCCTCCCCCCCAGGGGATCCTCCCCCCCCCTCAACTGGCGGAGGGAGCGAGTCACCCTGAAGAGGGTGGCCGGGCGATTATCTGATGACGCAATGAGGGTGGAGTAGTAATTAAACCTCGCCACCCTCATCGCTACTAGGTAGGATCTAACCTGTATCCTTGCCTGTGTTCGATCGAATTCGGTTCGGCTCACCCTCCAACTGCTCTCTAGGCGTCTTTTCCGGCGCTTCATCTCTCTCAGCTCCTCGGTAAACCAGGGAGCCAATTGAGATCTGCGCCGAAGAGGTTATGGTGGGTCCTGGGGATGGTGACAAAGTGTAAAATCTCCTGTGCTAGCTATTTGCTTTGTACCTTAACATTTCCAAAGTCCCATCAACTAACATACAACGTTGGAATGAACTTTTCTAAATTTTCCAAGTTGCCCTTGTCACACTCAACTCATTTCCAGTTCATCAGCATGTTGTCTATTGTGGTCAGTCAGAGTGAAATTACTCAATTCATTATCTCTAGCAAATAATTGAATAAGTATTCACAAGCTACACTTACCTTGTTTCAATTTCTGCATCTTTAATTTATTGTTGGTCTTGTAAATGAATTGTGAAATGCAGTTCTGGATTGGTACTGGATGGTACTGGATCATTACCTTTAATGAGGGACATGCTTATTTGGTTACTTTTTTAGAAGTCTCAGAATAAAAGTGTGACCTATAGGAAATTCTGCTGGATGATCGTCCATAAACAATTTCACTGATTTATGAAAGCCAGGAATTGATCTTAAGCTTCTTTGAACTTCTATAGCAAATTCCCATGAGAGCAGAGAGACATTGACTGGTCTGCTGCCTCCTGTATTGCTGCTGGCTGAAGCAAGACTTCTCCCAAACGCTGTACTTGTTTTACCATGGCATTGTGCAAATTTGTTATGTATAAATCCACTTTCTATTGGTGTTGGAATAATATGTTTCAACAAGTTGTTCAGCGGATGGTGGGATGTCCCAAGGATTGGATCATCACAATCAGAGGTCATTTAATACTATTCAAAGAAAAAATTAAGCTTTTCAAGACTGATGTATTTATATTAAA
>NW_015415979.1:0-1646 GCF_001527695.2 Protobothrops mucrosquamatus | reverse complement strand
CTCTTCCCTGCAAACCCCACTCCCTTCTAGCACTGATGATGTTACCTAGTTGGGTCATGAAACATCTGCAAAAAAAACCCACTAAGCTCAGAGAACACAAAGGACCCTGAACTACAAATATTCTTTTCTAGTGATAATATAATGCTTCTCTGACAGCTTTTTGGGGTGCATAATTAAAAGTCAATGGGAAAAGTTACACATCCCTGCTTCACAAGCAAGGACGACAATGGACCCAATCTGCAAGACACAAAGGGAGGTTTGAAATCTCAGTCTGCAATGCTTCAGCAGAAAAACAGTAAAATCCTATTTCCAGGAACTTCACGACTGCTTATACTGCAATGTATAGTCAAAGACTCAGGTTTGGGAGGACATTTTTGTATAAATAGTTTTAATTTTATCTATCAATTAGCATAAATACAATATATATATATATACATTTAGAAGTAGAAACTGATAATGGTGAAAAGAAAATGCCAACGGATGCATTTAGGAAAAACAACAATTGAGCTTATTTGTAATCTGTGTATGTTGCTGACAGAAATAATTATTACACTGAATATGTCGGTATCAGAAGATATTTATGGAATCTACGAAGTCTTTAAAAGTGGACAGACGTACGCTTTCCTCTTTTGGCTCATCCGTTAAACCAGGGGTCCCCAACCCCCCCATCTGTGGACCGGTACCGGGCCATGGCATGCCAGCAACCGGGCCGCACAAACAAGCAAAGCTCCATCTGTGGGATCCAGGCAGCACACAAAACCACATACTCTCCGGTCCACGGAAAACACAGAACCGGTCCACGGAACTGGTCCCTGGTGCCCAAAAGGTTGGGGACCTCTGAGTTAAACCTTTCAAATGCTTCAAACTAATGCATGTGCAGAGCAGAGCAGAAAAAGATCCGTTAATAAGATTTTCCACGTTAATCTACAATATTGAAAAATCACATCTTCCCATTTCAAGTTGTTATTATTTAACTAAATAGCAAGGGATTACAGGGTCGTAAAAAGGGAGTTTTATTAAGAGAACAAAGCAAGCCCATTTCATCGTTTATGAGTCAAATCAGTGGGGAAGGCACCAGGCTATTCACCAGGAGATGGTGAGTTCTAGTCCTGCCTTAGGCACAAAGCCTGATGGGTGACTTTGAGCCAATCCCCAGGAGACTGGGAGTTCTAGTCCCACCCTTAAGCATGAAAATGCCTGGTTGACTTGGGCCAATCACCAGGACACTGGGAGTTCTAGTCCCATCTTAAACATGAAAGCTGCCTGGTTGACCTGGGCCAATCACCAGGAGACTGGGAGTTCTAGTCCCACCCTTAAGCATGAAAGCTGCCTGGTTGACCTGGGCCAATCACCAGGAGACTGGGAGTTCTAGTCCCACCTTAAGCATGAAAGCTGCCTGGGTGACTTTGGGCCAATCACCAGGAGACTGGGAGTTCTAGTCCCACCCTTAAGCATGAAAGCTGCCTGGTTGACCTGGGCCAATCACCAGGAGACTGGGAGTTCTAGTCCCACCTTAAGCATGAAAGCTGCCTGGGTGACTTGGGCCAATCACCAGGAGACTGGGAGTTCTAGTCCCACCCTTAAGCATGAAAGCTGCCTGGTTGACCTGGGCCAATCACCAGGAGACTGGGAGTTCTAGTCCCACC
>NW_015415978.1:0-1646 GCF_001527695.2 Protobothrops mucrosquamatus | reverse complement strand
TCCTATTACAGTTTATGGTTCTCTTTGCAATCATTCTCCTCTTTATATCCAGTGTAGTGCTTATGCTTTTGGCCTGGATCCAGCATTAAAATGAGGTCGTGCTGGGCGTTCGTTCGATGTGGGATGGGCTATGCTAATGTAATCAGGAAGTGCCCAGCTAGACATGAGTTTCCTTGCCAACCATTACTAAAAAAAAAAAACCTGTTACTGTGAGAAAAAACAAAACTGCCTGTCTCTACCCATAGCAAAAATTCATCAGTGCATTAAATTCCACTGCTACTAAACATTCTGTAACTTTAACTGGATCCACTTTTTTTAGATTTTTTTTTTCTTTCCTGCAACACAATAAGCTTATTTAAAGTATTCTCTTTTGAAAAAAGAGATGAGATTACTTTGTTCTTGGCACGCTTGGTACCTGTTGAAAAGGAATAGCAGTTTCTCTGGTAAATTGGCAGAGAAAGCAAAATGAAGACAAGGTAATTGTTGTTATTTGGCCAGAAAAGATGAACTCTCACCTGGCCTGTTCCTGCTGCTTTAAAAAGGGCTTGTTATGAAGAAATTGTCAGGCGCTCTGATCTTGACCAGTTCAATATTAATATGGTCTGCATGTATATACCTTCCACTGATTAAAGTATCAATAAGGGAACAGCTTGAAAAGCTGCTTCAGAAGCTGCCAGGCCAAGAAGTTACCTCATGTCAGAATTGTACTCCTACTCCAGGGGTCCCCAACCTGTGGGTCATGGCCCACTACTGGGCTGTGGGCTGTTGGCCACTGGGCCGTGTGAGTGGCTGGCCAGTGCATGCGCATGTGCACACTCACACCCTCCACTTGCACTAGCATTGCGGTGTCATGCCAGCGCTACTGATGCCATGAGCGTTATGCGGGTGCTAGCATTGCTGCGAGTGCACACTCCCTCTACTTGCGCTAGTATAGCAGCATCGCGCAGGCTCTATCATCTCTGTGAGCCCACACTCCCCCCACTTGCACTAGCATCATGGCATTGCCTGGGCATTAGCATCACCCAGGCACTTGTGGGTCCGTTTGCATTGTGCACGTGTAAAGGAGCCTCTACCCTTCCCCCGGGCCACCAACCCAGAAAGGTTGGGACTGTCCTAGTCCATATTGTCTGCTGTGATGATAGCCCTAATCTGATAGTCCTAATCATGGATAAAGCCTTTAGTAAAATTTCAAAGCTGGTGTACAAAAATAAAAAAAAATCAGTCATGCTGAACTCTGACTCAGAACAAAAACAACCTTAAGAACAACCTGTCATTTCCAGAGATAAATCAGAAAATAAAAAATAATTGAGCATGGAAAAAACACGGTCTGTTTCTTGCCAATTCTGGCGATATTTCTAACCTGAAGCTCTCCGTCATAGGAAATACCTGTTCTGTTTTAAATCAGGAGAAATACATCATGACAAGATGTAAATGCCTGGTGTCATCTTAATAATAATAATAATAATAATAATAATAATAATAATAATAATAATAATAATAATAATAATAATAATAATAATAATAATAATAATAATAATAATAATAATAATAAAAAAGTTGGAAGGGACCTTGGAGGTCATCGAGTCCAACCCCCTGCCCAGGCAGGAACCCTACACCATTTCAGACAAACAGCTGTCCAGTCTCTT
>NW_015415977.1:0-1646 GCF_001527695.2 Protobothrops mucrosquamatus | reverse complement strand
GTTATTGTTTTCCATGGAAAAATCAATAAAAATTTAATAAAAAAAAAAGAAAGAAAAAAAAGAAAGAAGAATGGAGTTATAAGTATTCGCTAAATACTGTTTTCGTCCCGACTCTGGTCAAACGCGTTTGAAAGTTTCATTCTGGATCGCTTCTTTGTGTCCCCCCCCCCCCGAGGCGAGAGCAGCCCTCGCGGGACCGAGGCTATTTCTGTTCTTTCTCCCCATTTCTCAAAACCATTTCCAACCCCGCCCGCTTGTTCTCATGTGGCAAACCCTCCCTTCTGTGCGGGCGATTAAGGCACCGGCCTCCGAATGGAGTCGTCCCCAGGGGAAGCGCGCCCACGTCCCGCAGTTGTTAGCATCTCCAAAAGCCCGGCGGGACGACGCCGGTGGCCGCGCGGTCTGCCCGGAGCGCAGGGCGGGAAAGCGGAGCGAAAGGGGGGGGGGCGCTTAAGACAAGAAGGCAGGTAGTCAAGAAAGGGATCGCCCCCCCCCTCCGGTCCTCCCCCCTCCCCGGCCGAGCCAAGAGGGAAGGGCCCCAAAGTGAAGCGGAGCCAGGGTCCCGCGGCCTCAGGGGGGCGCCAAGCGTAAAGGTGGGGTCCGGAGGCATCCTAGGTCTTCTTCCCTTCCCCAGCGCTCCCTCCCTCCCTCCCCAGCGCTCCCTCCCTCCCCAGGGGAGATGCCGGAGGGAATTCGACACGCTCCGGCAGCAGCGCCCCCGACCCGCACCTGCGTGACACCCGGCTCTTTGGGCTGGGCCAGAAAGAAACCCCGCGCGGGGTACCTGACCGCCTGCAGTGGTGGGCGCGGGTGGGGAGGGGGAGAAATCCACCAGTCAAAGGAAAATGGGCGGAAGCCGGCCGTGAGTTACAGTACATAGACAAAAACGGGTGTGTGTGTGTGTGTGTGTGTGTGTGTCAGTGTGTCAGTGAAGGTCTTTCTCTTCGGGAGCTGCTGGTCCGAGGGTCTGGCAGCAGCGGCAGGTGGGACCTAAAGCGTCCCGAGAGAGTCAGGCTTTCGGTAGCAAGACGCCGAACGAAACTGACTTCCAACTTTCCTAGGTTGCCTTTCGCGGCGCTGTCGCCGATGCCGCCTCCCTCCCTCCCTCCCTCCTCCCCCCCCCGCCCCCCGCCCTTTAGTTAGGAGATGCTGTGTGTTGCGGGCGTGCGTGGGGGTGAAGCCGAAGCAAAGCCAGCTACCGTAGGTGCTGCCGACTCAGGCGCAGCCTTCAGCCATCCAGGAGGAACCCCTGCAAACCTGCTTCCAGGTGTTTCCGCGCGCAGAAGGTGTTTTTTTTTTCTTTCTTCCCCTGCAGGGCGCGCGCGCTCCTAGGCAGGTAGAAGCCGCGCGTCCCCCCCCGCCGGGGAGAGGCGCGCTCCTCTCCCTCCTCTCCTTTCATCCCTCGCCCCCCCCCCCAAGGCGTGAGAAAATCGGTCAGCTTTTGGGCTAGTTCAGAAACAGGAGAGAGAGAGAGAGGGATGGAGGGAATAGGGAGGGAGGCCAACCTGAACTGGCAGAAGAGAGGGGACCTGGATAAAGGGAAGATCGCCGTCGGGCTCAGAAGCCAGGAAAAACTGGGTTTCGCCTAGAGGAGGCAGCTGGAGGTCAAGACCGGCTCCCGTTGCGGGGCGAGGAAGCGGAGAACT
>NW_015415976.1:0-1646 GCF_001527695.2 Protobothrops mucrosquamatus | reverse complement strand
AATTCCACCAGGTATGGCCCAGATATTGTTGGCTTTGATGGTGTTTCAACCATTCAGTTTTTCTGTAGTGTTCTTCTCACTCTTTGCGTGTATATTTTACTAATCACATTTTTAAATTTTGCATGCTTGTATAATGCCCAGATACTTGTAGACTTCATCCTGATGGCTCCTCAAGTTTGGGCATTCAGAATTTTAATTCGTTACTCTTTGTGATTTTATCCCAATTTACTGCTTCTGTGGTACATTCCTCTAAGTCTAATTCCATTGCTATATTTGTACTAAGAATTCTTATATATATATTTTTTTCAATGAGTGGATTTCAATTTCTGATTTTTCCATAAAGCTTCGGATCATCCATATGAAACAAATGTGAGTTTTTATTAACATTTTTTGCTCTTCTGTTTTCCAAAACTGGATTGTTTCCTTTTTGTTTTGTTTTCTATTTTCAGAATATTTATTGCAAATTATACTTTGGTATAATTGCCTATTGTTATTATTATTATCTACAAAGGGTAGAAGATCTCTCTGTTTTATAGAAAATGTGGCCTCCAAATATGCAAAAATTTCCCTTGGAAGAATAAAAATGTTCCCAGTCTACTTACATTTTTCTTCAGGTCTAGAAATGAACATATATTCATATTCATCTTCACTTCAATTTTTAATTTTTCTTACTCAAATGCATTTTATCTCATTTACATGTTTGAGGTATTTAAAAGATGACATACAAAAATTCATATTAATTTTAGTGCATATTTTTCTTCATATACACATTTCATTTGTTCTTTTTCTAATATAGCAGTTTTCCATAATGCAAGACACCTGAGTGCATTATTTTCCATAATATATTCATTTCTAATATAGTGTTCCAGTTGCACGAAGCACTGAAAATGCAGAGATAGCTCCAGTTGGATAAATTTTCATCTGGTGGTGGCATGCAAGTTCTCCTTCTAACATTACATACTATAATGAAAGCACACAAATGGAAGCATGATTAATTACTGGGCAAAAAGTTGTAAATTAATCATCCAAAAGTATATATTTAAAGACAATTTCCCCTAAACGATTATTCATGCTTTCAAGAGTTATAGTTGTTTATTTTGCTGTTTAGAAAAGCAGTTCTGAGCTCATCCTAAATTAAATCTCTTGTGAGCAGCAAAGGCTTAATTGCTCAATAAATGCCAAAGAAGAAATGAACAAGAAACCTTTGGTGATGTTTCAGGAGTCCATTTCCCCCATTATTGCACTGGTATGCTATATTATTTTATACATTATATTAGAAAAAAGTATGTATGTATGAGTCTCTGTGTATCTATATGTCTGTATGTATACACACAAATATACACAGAGTCTTGAATTGACTTCCAGTGTAGTCTTCCAGTCCCCCTGAGTTCTTGAGTCCTTAGTGACCTACTGACTTTGTAGAGTTGCAGACATTTACAGATCCATAGGTGTTACATTGAATTGTAGATTTTCCTGTACTATGTGTCTGACACTCTACTGGAAAACCTACAGTTCAAAGTCACACCCATGGATCTGTAAATGCCTGGCACTGTCAACACTGCTAACATTGGGTGTTCCACCTCTGACAACTAGTGGATATTGCAGTCATTTTATCTATTTTACTTTTTCATGATCTTTCTCCTACT
>NW_015415975.1:0-1646 GCF_001527695.2 Protobothrops mucrosquamatus | reverse complement strand
TTGCAAATTAATCTCAAAATATCCCAAATCAAGCTCTGAAGCCTTGTGAGGAACCTTGGATCCCCTTCTCAAGCTATTTCTTCTGGATCTACCTAAGAAAATATAATCATGTTTTCTGTCTTTTCAAATATATATACACGTACTTACACATGTGCATCATGATTACTGAAGGCCATTGAAAATAACTCTTGCTAAATGGAAAAAAAAAATCTTGCCCCATTTATTTCTCTTTGGATCATCATCTCTACTAATATTCTTGACATTACAGCACTATCTTCTCCTGCTGGTGTGAGATTCAGTGGAATAAATACTGGCCAAAAAGCAGTGTGGTGAGGCATATATCTCACCTTATATGTCCTTTAGACAAAGCCCACTTTGAATCCTTTCTTGGTGTCCTATCAGAGCTTCCCTCACAATTAGGCTGTGTTGAGACCATGACTTGAGACCTTATAAAATGCCAGTTTATGAGCTTGCAAAGGTACAAAGAGTGCTAATGAGACAGCCTTGTCCAAATTCATTAGCAAATTTCATGTCAGATTAAATCTATATTTCTGACATAAAAGCTAAAAAAAGGTGGGGAAAGTCTTTACTAATAGGCTTTCAGGTTTGCATGAAGAGCAAAACAAAAAAAGGGGGTGTTGGTCTTTTTCTCTCTGAAAGTGTAAGACCAAAAAAAGCAACATTTTTCAAAGCTGTTCTTGAATAGCCAGCAGAAACAGATCTTTAAAATGCTGATTGCAAAGTTCTAAAAAGTTAGCTATGTAGGGTAATTGGTCATACAACTAGCAGCAACTTTGTAAAGCTATTTTTAATTGCAATACACAGAGGTCCATATCCACATTTTAAATATCCTGGTACATCTCAAAATTAAGTTGATGCCTTCTTGTACCAATTCCTCCCAAGACTTATCATCCCTAATCCCACCATTGATCTGATATAATGAAAAAATAACTTCTAAGCAGAGGATTATAAATTATCACAGATGATCACTGATGATAGACCATGTGCAGGCGAGTTTGAAGAGGTAGAAGTTTAAAAAAAAGGAATAAGATGGATTGATGGCATCAAAGAAATATTCAGACTTTTAGCCCCCACCTTTTGACAACTTTGGAGGCCATAACCAACAGTCCTAAGAATCACAGGGTGCTTGGATTACATATCCCTGAGGGAAAAATATCCACTTCTGCATTGCCAAATGGAGAAAATTTACATACAGCATGCACATACCTATTTATAAGCATTGATTGAAATTAGCAGTTTGTAACCTATATACCTCAGGCAGCCTTAGGCTCCATAAGACCCTAGGTTACACTGTTAAATTATAGTTTCTTATCATTTGGAAGCAGGAAATACATAAAAACTGTAAAAACTCTAAAACAGGATTAAGCACCATTTTAACTAATATCCTCTCCCCTTATGCCAAAACTCCTCAGGGAAAAAGAGAACCCCTTTTGTTAGATCGCGCAGGCAGTAAGACACGAGTCGAGTGACAGTCAGCTCTTGGTTTATTGGCAAGGCATAAAGTAAATCCGGACTGGCTCTCTGGGCCAGGGGAGCCCTCTTTTATGGGATTCCCCTGGCTTGTAATCACACAATTCCATTGGCTGGCAAGACCCTGTTGCTAGTTAGCCAACCAGCAACGGGCA
>NW_015415974.1:0-1646 GCF_001527695.2 Protobothrops mucrosquamatus | reverse complement strand
TTCCTAAGTACAGAGTGGTGGGAAAATATTTGAGATGACGGAGGGAGAAAAACAGGCAAGAAACACAGCTGGGGAGGTGTCACCCTTCGTGAGGAATGAAGAAATGCATCATAATGGAAGTGGCCAGCACATAGCCCTCACCTACTTCACATATCTGGCTTGGTGGGCTCTGGGGAAGGGGATGCCATGAGCAGCATGAAAGTCAATGTTACCTGCACAATGCTGCCCAGCCCCCAGCCTGCCCAGTTTCAGCAGGCAGCAAGGCGCCTCCTCACAGTGCCGAGAGGCTGAGCCAGGCGGCATGAATCTGAAAAGAAGCACGGTGATGCCCAGCCCCCAGCCTGCCCAGTTTCAGTAGGCAGCGGGGCACTTTCCTCACAGCACCAAGAGGTTGAGCCGGGCAGTGCGAATCTGAAAAGCGCGATACCGCCCAGCCCCCAGACTGCCTGGTTTCAGCAGGCAGTGGGGTGCTAAGAGCTGAGCCAGGTGGCATGAATCTGATGAGAAGTGCAATGCTGCCTTGCCCCCAGCCTGCCCAGTTTCAGCAGGCAGCAAGGTGCAAAGCTGGCAAGCTGTGCACCACTTGGCTCAACCTCTCAGCACTGTGAGAAGAGGTTGCCTGCTGAAACCCCTCCCTGAGAGCCCATCAAGCCGGAAATGTGGGCAGGGGTTGGTTCCTTGCTGTTTCCAGATGGCCTTGTGGAACTAAGACTGAATGAGTTTAAGCATAGATGGCCACCACAAAATTGTACATTGGTTCCCCGTCAGCCTGGGCCAGGGCCAAGGCAGCGGGGGCCATTCCCTCACTGTTTCCAGGATGACATGAAACCACATTGCGGGCCGCATCTGGCCCCCGGGCCTTGTGTTTGACATGTCTGCTCTAGAAAGAGTACAGAGAAGAGCAACAAAGATGATTAGGGGACTGGAGGCTAAAACATATAAGGAATGATTGCTGGAATTGGGTATGTCTAGTTCAGTGTTTCTCAACCTTGACAATTTTAAGGCATGTGGACTTCAACTCCCAGAATTCCACAGCCAGAATTCTGGGAGTTGAAGTCCACATGCCTTAAAATTGTCAAGGTTGAGAAACACTGGTCTAGTTTAACGAAGAGAAGGACAAGGGGGGACATGATAGCAGTGTTCCAATATCTCAGGGGCTGCCACTAAGAAGAGGGAGTCAAGCTATTTTCCAAAGTGGCTGAAGGCAGGACAAGAAGCAATGGGTGGAAACTAAGCAAGGAGAGAAGCAACCTAGAACTAAGGAGAAACTTCCCGACAGTTAGAACAATTAACCAGTGGAACAACCTGCCTCCAGAAGTGGTGAATGCTCCAACACTGGAAGTTTTTAAGAAGAGACTGGACAGCCATTTGTCCAAAATGGTATAGGGTTTCCTGCCTGAGCAGGGGGTTGGACTAGATGACCTCCAAGGTCCCTTCCAATTATTATTATTATTATTATTATTATTATTATTATTATTATTATTATTATTATTATTACATACCAACACATTTTGAAAATAATTTTCATTTTCATTAGTGATGGGTTGAAATATTTACTGCCATTAGGAAAAAAAAACAAAGAAGCCTCTTTCCACTCCAAATAGTGAGTTAATGTTTAGTACGGAATCTGTGAGTTTTCCAGTGGA
>NW_015415972.1:0-1646 GCF_001527695.2 Protobothrops mucrosquamatus | reverse complement strand
TAGTAAGGATCATCAACCCAGTCACAGTAGAGCTAAAACTCCCTAAACTCTTAGGGAAAATTCACCCAGTTTTCCATTGTAGCTTGTTGAAGCCATATCGGGGCTCCACATTAAGACCTCCTCCAAAGAAGGCACCTGGGCCCCTCGTGGTTGCGGGGCAGACCCACTATGAAGTAAAGCGTATTCTTGACTCTAGAATCTTTACAGGGAAATTGCAGTATCTAATACAATGGAAGGGATACCCGTTGTCCGAAGCCACCTGGGTGAAATCCAGTGAAGTAAAGGCTAATAGATTGGTCAAAAGGTTTCATGCGAAACACCCCAACAAACCGAAAGATGACCCTTAACATATGCTTTGGGTTGCTTTACAGGATCTGTCCTTTTCGTAAGGGGGGCCGGATGTCAGTGTTGCAAATACTGTATATGCTTGCTTTGACAATGTGCAGAACTGTCTGGTATATATATAGTTAAACCAGCAACTGGGAAAGAGGGAGGAGCATAGGAACAGCCCGGGAGAAAGAAACCGGAAGTAAACCACATCTTCCAAGTTGATTGGAAGATGTGAACCATGACCTTACAATAAGGGAGTGGAAAAGGCTTGGAATGTTAGGCATAACGGAAGAGAAGCAGATCTAAGCATCCCACCATGCTGTGCTGACGTATCTGTAACATTAATAAATGCCTTTAGGAGAAAACATGCCTGAAAGTCCTTTTAAGTGTTTCGTTACTCAGACACTTGACAATGTGTTTGCTTTCCAGGGGAACCTCTGGTAGGGGGAGCGGCATGTCGAGCCCTGCGAGGCTATCCAGCCGGGCGGACAGACCGCCAGTCACCCCATCCGCCTTACCCTGGCCCCGGACGTCCTGGGGAAGCCTCGGACCGACCAGGCATTGGGCCGACGCTGCGGAAGCAAGCCGCCGACGCTGCGGGAGCAAGCCGCCGCGTCGTCGGCCCCTCAGGGATCTGCCGCCATCGCCGCCGTCGCCGCCATTGTGGGCGCCTCCCTCTGACGTCATCTCCCTGTGCCTCGCAGGGCCCGACATACAGGGAGGACTGGGAGGCCGAAGAACGGCTGCGAGAGGCAGGCCCGGCAACGAACGGATGGGGAAGCAGCCGGATGAGGCCTCCGCCCCAAGCAGCTCCTGGGGGAAGAACGAACAGCTGTGGAGCGCTCCGGACGTGGGGCAGGGCGGCAAAGGCTGGAGTTGCATTGGGCGCGGATGGTGGCTTGAGGGGTGGGGTTGCATGCTGCTGAGGGTGCGGTTGATAAGGGGGGTGGGGCTGGAACAGGAAAGCGGGTGGGGCTGGCGTGAGTCCTATGTAAGGCACTGGGAGCCAGAGTCTCCCAGTGCTGACTTTATCTTGAATAGAGTGCATTAAACTACTATTCGTCTAGCGTACCTGCTTGCTGGCTATTTTGTGAAGCACTGAGGCAGGACGTCTGACATGAAGTATGTGTTGGTTAGGCAGTGGTTGGTCAGATCTAGGATGTGCTTTGGGGGGTTGTATTTGTTTTGGATAGCTGTCAAGGCTTCTTTGATAGGCACTTGGGTGAAGAGGGATGTGACATCGAAGCTCACGAGTAGGTCGCTGGGTTGTAGGTTTTGTTTCTTTATTGTTTCTATGAAGTGGAGTGAGTTTTGTA
>NW_015415971.1:0-1646 GCF_001527695.2 Protobothrops mucrosquamatus | reverse complement strand
AGAGAAGACAAGAGGGAAGGTTAGGATGACATAAAGTCAACCAGTAGGCTGCAAAATAAGCCGAGAGCCTCATTCTTCCAAAAAGACATAATCTTAGTCATGTCCTTAGCCACTAGATATTTTACCTGACGGTCACAAATCACAAGGAGCTCTTTGGAATTAAAAGAATCTGCCTGAATCTAGCCATGGCAAGGATATTTGGGCATGAACTTTTTCAAAGTTCTCGACTTCCTGGTGTTATGTACACATTACTTGCATCTTGCTGTAAGCAAAGTACACACACACAAAAAAAATCGAAGGAATTTATTTCTGTGAACGGTGTACAAAGGTTTACAGGCCAGGAATGCACGTAGGCTTCAACTCAATGGCACGGGGGGGTGGGGGAGGCAAAAGTTGACTTTAATTAACGTTAAATTCATTCCTATTAAGACTGCTCACACCAATAGTTTTCACAGTTGTGTCAAAGATCATATTATGATGGCAATAGTGGATGGAAATCTGGCAGCTATCTCCAAGAATTTAGGGAGCTGAAATCAATGCTAGTTGTTGTAGGTCATATACAATTAGTCCTTGACTTACAACAGGTTGAAAGTTTTAACAGCACTGAAAAAAGGGACGTATAACCATTTTTCACGCTTAGGACCGCTGCAGCATCCCCATGGTCACATGACTAAAAATCAGGTTCTATTTATTTATGACAGTTGCAGTATCCTGGGATCACGTGATCCCCTTTTGGAACATTCCTTTAAGCAAAGCCAATGGGGAAGACAGATTCACTTAACAACCGGGTTACTAATTTAACAGCTGCAATGGTTCACTTCACAATGATCTCCCTTAGCAACAGACAGTTTGGATTCAATTGTGGTCGTAAGTCGAGAACGTCTTGTATTCATCCCAATTAAGCAAAATGACAGTTTGTATCTATCTTTAGGCCAGAGGTAGGGAACTTGTGGCTCATCAGATGCTATGGTGATTATAATTAACTCACAGCCTACCTCACAGCTTAATTCGTGGGTAGGATTTTCAATGCTATCTGAACATCAGCAGGTTTCTTCTTCCTATCCTAGGCTTTTAAAGCAGGGGTTCCCAACCCCCCAGTCCATGGACCGGCACCGGGGTGCAACATGCCAGAAACCGGTCCACGCAAACAAGCCAAGCCCCATCCGCGGGATGCAGGCAGTACACAAAACCACGCCCCCGTCTGGTCCATAGAAAAATCTCTCTCCACAGAACGGGTCCCTGGTGCCCAAAAGGTTGGGGACCTCTGTTTTAAAGGATTCGATAGTAAAAAGATACATATTTTACAACTTTTGATCATATATAGGCTACTACAAACACAGAGGTCTCCACTGAAGACACGGAATCCTTTTGGATGGTTTGAAATCTGTACGCAGAAACAAACCACACATTTTTTGGGGGGGGGGAAGAAGTGACAATCTTGGTAGGATTTATTTATTTATTTATTTATTTATTATTTACATTTATATCCCGCCCTTCTCCTTGCGGACTCAGGGCGGCTGACAATTGGATAAAATACTAACATGTTATACATATTATACCTAATTAAAATTTGATTAAAACGAAATATTTAAATATGTCAAATTAAAAGTAATTAAAACCCCTTTAAAATCCCTTAGGCCAGTCCC
>NW_015415970.1:0-1646 GCF_001527695.2 Protobothrops mucrosquamatus | reverse complement strand
CGTCCCGGTCCAGAAAAGGTCGCAACTGGTAAATCAGGCGAACCTGATAAAACGCCCCCCTGGTCACGGCCGACAGATGGTCTTCCAATGTCAGCCGTGGATCCAGGAGGACTCCCAAGTTGCGGGCCCTCTCTGAGGGGGCCAAAATTTCGCCCCCTATAGTCAGCGATGGCGTCAGCTGACTATGCCGAGGCACCGGAAACCACAGCCACTCGGTCTTGGAAGGGTTGAGCCTGAGTCTGTTTCTCCCCATCCAGACCCGTACGGCCTCCAGGCAACGGGCCATCACGTCAAGGGCATCGTTGGGGTGGCCCGGGGTGGAAATGTACAGCTGCGTATCGTCAGCGTACTGATGGAAGTCCACCCCAAAGCCACGAATGATCTCCCACGAAGATGCTTTTCAAAAGGCAACTGGACTTCTTTGTTTTTTCGTGAGGACATTTCGCTTCTCATCCAAGAAGTTTCTTCAGTGGTGAGGAATGGAAGGATTTATATTATATATTTTGCAAAGAATATAAATCCTTCTATTCCCCATCTTTCGGTCAGAACTGAAGAAGTTCTGGATGAGAAGCGAAATGTCTTCAAGAAAAAACAAAGAATAGAATAGAATAGAATAGAATAGAATAGAATAGAATAGAATAGAATAGAATAGAATAGAATAGAATAGAATAGAGCTGGAAGGGACCTTGGAGGTCTTTTAGTCCAGCTACCTGCTCAAGCAGGAGAACCTATACCAGTGGTGGCGAACCTATGGCACACGTGCCAGAGGCAGCACTCATTGCCCTCTCTGTGGGCACGCGTGCCGTCGCTCCAGCCCCGCTTACCCCCATGGTCCCCTCCTCACCAGCAGCCCCCCCAGAGGAGAGTTGCCCTGGGCGTAGCCCACGCGGAGCAGTGCAGCCAAGGACATGGCAGCCGGACAGCAGGGACAAGACTCCACCCTCACGGCCCATTGCACGCAGATGATGCTGCGGGGCATGCGGTGTGGCCACCATGGCGCTGCAGGGCTGCCTGGGCAATCTGCTACGGTGAGCCGTGGAGGTGGTGGTGGCCATGCGGGTGGGTGGGGCAGGGGCGAAGCGAGGGGCGGGTGGGGCAGGGCAGGCAGAGCAGGGGGCAGAGTGGGCAGGGTGGTGGGGCAGGCCAGTTTTTGGGCACTCGGTCTCTAAAAGGTTTGCCATCACTGACCTATACCATCTCAGACTAGTGACTGTCCAGCCTCTTCTTAAAAATCTCCAGTGATGGAGTGCCCACAATTTCTGAAGGCCAACTGTTCTACTGGTTTTGTCCTCACTGCTAGGAAATTTCTCCTTAATTCCAGGTTGCTTCTCTCTTTGATCAGTTTACAACCATTGTTTCTTGTCCTTCCCTCTGGTGCTCTGGTGAACAACCTGCCCCCCTCTTCCTTGTGGCAGCCCCCCAAATGCTGGAACACTGCTATCATGTCTCCCCTATTTCTTCTTTTCTTTAGACTAGCCAAACCCAAATCCCACAGCCATTCTTTGTATGTTTTAACCTCCAGGCCTTTGATCATCTTAGAAGTCCAGTTCCCTTTTGAAAAAAGCATCTTTGGGACAACCATGACCTGGATGATTGAGAATCTCCAAAGACTTCTAACTATGGAGGACTCTTAAATGTCCATTTGT
>NW_015415969.1:0-1647 GCF_001527695.2 Protobothrops mucrosquamatus | reverse complement strand
TCATTGCTGCTCTACCAAGTTCACACATTGGATTCAGCAAAGGTCAAACAATGGACATGATGGTTTGGAGGATGTGTAAAACCTGCCATTTCATTTGCTACATTGTAGGCAATGGAGGCTGAAACAGTGGGTGTCAGTGATATAAAGATGTCTGAATAGATGGTCTCTTGGGTGTATACATGTGTGTATTTTAATGCTTGTCTCAGTCAGCAGGCAGACGAAAGTTTCTATGTGGGTGGATGTGTTTGATGCTATTCTGAAAGTTCATTTTATGCTATTTAATCTTGAGAGTTCATTTTAAAAATGCTCTTTTAATTTTCTTGAGCTGCCACATGGTTTTATTTTATTTTATTTAAAAAAACTAATTTTACATGTTGGGGAAGGATCTCTCAAAGAGATGTGATGAATTTTGCATTTGGATTGTTAATATAAAAAGCATCAATGTATCTCAATTTTTCCAATTATTCCAATACAAAATCAATTTTAGAGTCACACTTATAGTGTCAGGAACCCTTCATGGTTTGAACTGCTGATGGAGAATACTGTCTTTACTGTGTCACATTCTCGATGCTTCAGATTATTTAAAGTTAAAGAGGCACATTGCAAAATTTGGTTCCTATGTCTTCTGCTTCACACTAAAGGCCCTTGCTTGATAGACTGCTACTATTCCTATGTTCTCTTATCTACTGCAGATTTTACATCCTGAAAGACACTGTATACATCTGCCCTGTCTGAGCCAGAGCAACCACTGGAAACTTGGTTGAATCCCATCTTCCCATCACGTGGTAGGAGATGCCAGAATCTAGTGGGGCACAACTGGTGATAGTTTCCATACATTCATTTAGAGTCAAGCATCAGATCCTCAGGGCCTCCTCAGATTTTGGAATCAAGCTCTCCAGAGTGCTCTGAATGTTATTTTTTTAGTTTGGGATGGATTCATATGAGCCCCTAATTCTGACCAGCAGCCATGGCTCTGAGATCAGCAATAGCACCTATCAGTTGGGGCATGTGTACACAAAATGCCTGCACTGACATGTCAGGGCATTTAAAAAAAAATAAAAATAAAATAAAATTACTGATAGTCTAGCATGGAACCACTAAGCCCATGAAGATGAAATGTTTGCATAATACATGATTTGTGCTTGAAATTTTCCCAATTTGTCACGTCGGTCAAGCCAAAATAATCGTGCAGGAAAGCACCAAATATCGGATTATGCATAAGTCCCTGCATTTCCCTTAGCAAGATTTTCAGTAGTGGCTTGTCATTGCCTTTTTCCTTGGGCTGAGAGAAAGTGACTGGTCCAAAGCCACCAGGAGGCTTCCTACCTAAGGGAGGACCAGAACTCCTGGTCTCCCGGTTTCTAGCTCTGGGCCTTTAACCAATACAGTGCACCAAATTCTCCCTCACGCCCTTAATATTAGATCATAGCAAGTTAGGCGGTCTCAACTATTTATTTATTTATTTATTTATTTTATTAAACTTATATGCCGCCCTTCTCCCAACAGGACTCAGGGCGGCTTACAGCATATTAAAACGATACAAACACTATCCCCAATAAAAACCAATTAAAAACAAATATTTACCGCTGTGTTACCATTAAAATTCTAATTAAAATTGTCCCTATTTAAAATTCTCCCTAGGCCAGA
>NW_015415968.1:0-1647 GCF_001527695.2 Protobothrops mucrosquamatus | reverse complement strand
TTCAAATATTTCGTTTTAATTAAATTTTAATTAGGTGTAATATGTATTTATGTTAGCTTTTTATCATTTGTCAGCCGCCCTGAGTCCGAAAGGAGAAGGGCGGGATATAAATGGAATTAATAATAATAATAATAATAATAATAATAATAATAATAATAATAATAATAATAATAATAATAATAATAATAATAATAATAATTAAGTTGGGAAATAAAATTAATAAAAGTAACGAGAGGTGACATGATAGCATGGTTCCAATACTTGAGGGGCTGCCACAAAGAAGAACGGGCAACCAATTTTCCAAAGCACCTGAAGGCAGGACAAGAAACAACAGATGGAAACTCATCAAGGAGAGAAGCAACCTGGAACTAAGGAGAAACTTCCTGACAGTTAGAACAATTAACCAGTGGAACAACCTGCCTCCAGAAGCGGTGAATGCTCCAACACTGGAAGTTTTTAAGAAGAGACTGGACAACAATTTGTCTGAAATCTTGGGCTCAATTGTGGTCATATTCTGTTTATTCTGTTAAATTTTACAGAAATTACCAGGAGTAGATCGTAGATGTACTTTAGGAAGTTAAATCTAGAACTGTAACTATTGCTACTGCCGTGGACTAGGAAGGTTTTGAGAATTGTAATCATGGTGCAGGCTCTTATATCACTGCTGGCACATAAAATGGTCTATTCTTCAACATTAAGCCCCAAAGCCAGCTTTATAATTCCTTTTCTTTCCTCTCTCTTTTTAGGCAAAATACTAACAAAACAGTCAGTAACCACGCACCATAACAGTCCATACAGAAAGACAGGTCCAGTATAAATTAAAACTATGCTAGTGGAAATTATGGTGCCAGCTTTATAAAACATAAAGCAGCCATACTTTTTTTTTTTCCCGTTTTGCAAATTTTATTAGATTTTCAAATAAACATATAAACAACTACAAATGTGGTGCATTTCATTAAAAAACAAAACAAAAAGGAAAACCTAGTCAATATATTTTCAGAAATGATCGGCGGTCCCCCCCCCCCTGCATCCCCCCTCACTCCTTCAACCTTCCTACCTTCCCTCTTCCTTCCTCCCCTCCTACCCACACCTCTCTCCTTCCTCCTTTCCAACTATCCTATACATCCCATCACCTTCTTTTCCACACCCTTCGGATGCAATTTAGGGGTACTAGCCGATCATCTCTTCTCAAAAAACAGGAAAAACCATTACATTATTTTTCTATAACATATAAATGCACCAAATTTTATATAATTCTACCCCTTCATCCCCTTCCCCCCCTGGACTTCCCAGAACTGAGTACAGGGATAACAAAACAGTCAGTAACCACGCACCATAACAGTCCATACAGAAAGACAGGTCCAGTATAAATTAAAACTATGCTAGTGGAAATTATGGTGCCAGCTTTATAAAACAAAAAGCAGCCGTACTTTTTCTACTCATGTAAAGACCTCCTTTGTGTGAAACAAACCTTGTTTTCCCCTCTAGCCACAAGAGGGTGTCTCTTTACCATCCTAATCCATCCACTAGTCACTATTTCTCAATCTCAGCAACATTTGAGATGTGCAGGTGCCAATTCTTATCACACCTGTGAGGCTGAAGCCCCAGTTATTTCAAAGTTGCCAAATTTGAAAAATACCGGTCTGG
>NW_015415967.1:0-1647 GCF_001527695.2 Protobothrops mucrosquamatus | reverse complement strand
TCCCCCTGGGGGTCGCCAGCCGACACTGTTTGGCCGACGGCACCCTGAGGAGGCCCGCTCTGTGGGAGCGTACCGGTCGATGGGAGGTAATCTGCGGCAGAAGACGGTCTCGGAGATACCCAGGTCCGATGCCATGGAGCGCTTTAAATGTGGTAACCAACACCTTGAAGCGCACCCGGAAGGCTACCGGCAGCCAGTGTAGCTCACGCAAAAGCGGTGTTATATGGGAGCGACGAGTCCCTCCCAACACCGCCCACGCGGCCGCATTCTGGACTAGCTGGAGCCTCCGGATGCTCCTCAAGGGGAGCCCCATGTAGAGAGCATTGCAGTAGTCCAGGCGGGAGGTGACGAGAGCCTGAGTGACTGTGCGCAAGGCGTCCCGGTCCAGAAAGGGCCGCAACTGGTGCATCAGGCGAACCTGATAAAACGAGAGGAATTATGGAGGTGGATAACTCTTTCTCAGTTAGCTTTCCCCCATACATCACTCTGTGAATCCATGTATTGATTTCCAGCTCTGTTACAAATATGAAAAAATAAATGCTATTTAACTATTTTACTGAAAGCTCTCATACGTTCCCTTTTAGACTTTCAGTTTTGTCAGTGTTAACATACTGCACGGGTTTATTCTCATAGGCAGAGACAGCACATTTCCCAGCTGGAGCAGAAACTACAGGAAAGTGAAATGCAAGTCCACAGTGCCCTCTATGGCCATCTTGCTCCTTATGGAGATACGTATCTGTTCCGAATGCAGGTAACCCTTATAACTGGTGGTGCTTGAAATAGGCTATTGGGAAAAGAATTTTAAATTAAATGTGAGGTTGGAGGAGGCATGAGTGAAGAAGAGACATGATCTATAGCTGCTCCCTCAGGAATCTTTAATTTCTGCAATTATTTTTTTCTTTTAAAATCCCTTTTATTGGGGTGGAGTCAGGGTGACTGAATGGAGCTGAGGGTTTACTGGCCAGATGCCCTTCCTGACACTTATGCGGAGTTCGCAGTGGATATTTTCTCTTTGTGCCTTGATACAGAAACATCTGCCACTGCCTAGGATTGAACTCTTAACCTCCCGAGTATGAGGCGAGCATCTTCACCTCTAGGCCACCGGGCCGCTCTTTAATTCCTGCAATATTGGCTAAAAAATTGTAAAAAAGTTATCTGCTGACAGGGATATAGAGTGCTCTTTTTTCTAAAACAGTGTACATGTGTTTCGTTCCCTAAGCATTGGAGCCTGCTTGATTTTCTGGTGAGCATTCAGGAAAATCCGATATTTTGTTTGTCCTTCAACTATGGATGTGTTTCTCTTCTTGTCCCCAGTATTTATTGAACTCACATTCAAAGTTGTTTAAACAATTCCTCAATGATTATGAGTATGGATTTTAGAAGATGTTTTGGCTATTACTATTTCATTTAATATCTTTTGCAGGAGTTACAGAGGGAGAATATATTTCTACGGGCTCAGTTTACTGAAAAAACAGAATCGCTCAATAAGGAAAAGATTGAATTGGAAAGGAAACTGGCTGCCTCAGAAGCTGGTATTAAACAGATCCAGGAGAATCACAAAGAGACCATACAGAAGCATACAATAGAATTGAAGAAACAAGAGGAAAGGGTAGGCTTTTTTGGATGAAGCCCCAACAGGCCTCCCAC
>NW_015415966.1:0-1647 GCF_001527695.2 Protobothrops mucrosquamatus | reverse complement strand
CTCGCCTACATCGTCCATATAGGACGACTCGGGAACTCAACTCCTACCCCGGGCAGCTCACCGATCCCCTTATGCCCAGGGGAAAGGTATCAAGCCGTTTGACAGCAGATGCTGGCTGTCAAACCGGCTTTTACGCAAAACAGGCGGGAGGCAGCAAACAGCTGCGACCAGCGAAATCGCCTGCCACCGGAAGTCTAAGAAACTCAGTAATTGAAGTGAATGTACTACCTGGAATGTTATTTGTTTCAGACTACAATGATATTG
Organism: Protobothrops mucrosquamatus; assembly: GCF_001527695.2. NCBI lineage: Eukaryota > Metazoa > Chordata > Lepidosauria > Squamata > Viperidae > Protobothrops > Protobothrops mucrosquamatus. The sequence continues at coordinate 1,383 of NW_015415966.1, read as the reverse complement.
ATTAGAGATTCTACCTTTAAACAGTGGCAGAAAAATATATATCTAAATTTATTTGACAAAATAAAAAACTAAGAATTATATGTAAGTTGCTACAAGATTCTAAAGACAGAGGAGGTCTGGATTGGCTGGATCTTAGATATTATGATGCTTATTGTCTGGTATGGTTAAAAGATTGGATAACTTTAAAGAATTCAAGGCTGTTAGACCTCAAAGGTTTCGCTTTGATATTTGGGTGGCATCTGTGGTATGTCAAAGTAAAATTTAACCCTGGTTTTAAGATTCATCCTCTTAGGCCAGGGGTGTCAAACTCAATTTCACTGAGGGCCACATCAGGGTTGTGATTGACCTTGGGGGGCTGGGTGGGTGTGATCGGGGTGGGCCTAGCCAGCTCGACATCGCTTTACTGGGAGGCACCTGTGTGGCCTGGGCGGGGCTGTGGGGATCCAGCCTGGTCGAGCTCCCAGGGTACCGGGACCCCACAGCCCAGCCTAGCCCTGCTGTTCCAAGGTGGTGTCCTGCTGCACTTACCTCCTCCTCCTGGAAGCTGCTGCTGCTGTTCTTGCTCTCCTTGGCCAAGTTGCTCATGATGTGTGGGAGGGCAAAGTATGTGGGTCAGAGGGAGGCCCACTCCCTCTCCATGTGAGGAAACCTGGCTTTGTAACTAAAGTATCCTCAGCAATAGGATGAGAGACCACCAGGAGAGATCAGGAGGAGGAGACAAGGGGATGGCAAAAGGGCAGCAAGGCTGCTGGTGGCCAAGTGCTAAGGCAGCACTTCCCTCAGACCCTCTCTCTCTCTCATTGTAATCCCTTCTTCCTTCCTTCCTTTTCTTCTTTTTCCTTCCCTCTTTATTCTCCTTTCTTTCTTCTTCCTTCACACACACACACTTGTAAAAGGGGAGGAAAATGTATTGCTTTTTACTTGTCTTTCAGCACTCAACCTGGGTGGATCCTACATGTTAAATGTTAAATTTAATTTACCACTTTTTCCTCCTTTTACTGTATGTACACTATTATTATTTTTTTCTGTTGTGGTTAGGGTTGAATGTATGTTTTTGTTTTGTTATATTCTGCTTATTTGTTTTTCTGTTCTGTATTTTATGTTCTATGATAAAATAAACTTATAAAAAGAAAAAGAAGTTGTTACACTAAGATGTCACCAGAACTGGCAATCTGACAGCAGCAATCTCAGCAAAGCGTCTTCTCCAATTTCTTTGCCACATCAGCAGAGTTCTTAAGACAGTGGCAGTGGCCTGAAAGCTAAGTCAATAGTTGGAATGTATTACTAACCCTTAGGAATGCTAAATGTCATTATACTACTTTACTCAAGCAGATGTCACTTAGGGGTGTTGTTAATTTGGGATGTCAAATAATAAATTCTAGG
>NW_015415965.1:0-1647 GCF_001527695.2 Protobothrops mucrosquamatus | reverse complement strand
ACCCGAGCAGAGGCACGCAGGCCTCTATTTATACCTTCTGATCCCCGGGCAAATCCAACCAATCACAAGGCGGTCTTTTCCCGCCTTGCGCATGTGCGCAAGGCCGGCGCCACTCAGTCTGGTCCCGGGCAGCTTTTGCAAATGCCCGGGACTCTTGCAACGTCCCGAGCCTGCTTTTGCAGGCTCAGGACACAACACCCCTCCCCCCTAGATGAAATAATACTGCGCCCACAGGGACACCATCATAGTAATGGTTATATAATTAGCTGTTGAGTTAATGTCACACAGTGTGTGTAAGATGTGGGGCTGTTCCGTCGTACAGAGACCCAATGGCCCCAACATCGTTTCTGTAGAGTCAACCAGCCTGGACCTCTAGTTCAGTTATTGCTACTTACATGCTCACCTTACGTAATCTGCAAGGTATTTGGGAGGGCCTTTGACCCTTAGCGACCTTCTCGGACCTGGGGAACTTGTAGTGTTTTCCCCGTTGCTTCCCTCACTAGGTGAATTGACCTGTGGTTGTCTTGTGACTTCTGTTTGACTTTCCTGCCCGTCTCCTAGGCTCGAGAAATCAGGACTCTGTCGATCACTATACCTGGTTGACCTACCACCTATGGAGTTTTCCAACCCCTCTGAACTCATCTCCATGTTTCCTGATGGAGTGTGGTTTTCCTGGCTCCTTTCTGTAGTGATAGGGTCTAGGGATGCCTCCCTGTTAGTCCTTATGCGTGGGGACTCCTTCTATGAGCCATTTCTGCAAAGGACGTGTTCCCCCTCTGTTTTGCCTGCTCTCTTGCATATTGTGAGTTGTGAGTATGCTCCCAGTTATTCTCCGTGTCTGGAGTATTGTTTGTGAGGTGTGGGTAATTAGTATACCTCCGGTGGGACTCCCAGGCTGGAGTGCGTGTGGGGGTGTCTGTGTGCCCCCTTCCCCATGAATTGCTACCTGAATCTCCTGTGGAACCTGGGTGTTGAGTACCCGTGTCGTTCCCCACAACTGTTGTTGGCAGCTGATTCTGATTCCCAGAATGCATTCCCCATTCCTCCTCCCCCCCTAGAGGAGACGTAGTTGATCAATGTGGCGGCGAAGAATGCGGCCGTCTTCCAGGGACACCTCGTAGGACAGAGGCCCTGAGACCTTGCAGACCGTAGCCGGGACCCAGAGGTGTCCAGGCCCGTAGTTCCTGGCCCAGACAGGATCACCTTCGCGCAGGACCCGTGGTGGGTGTGGCTGAGACACATGTGAAGCTACACGCTCCGGATGCAGCCTGTCCAATTTAGTCACGAGCCGACGACCCCAACGGAGTTCGGCCGGGCACTTACCCATGGCAGTGCACGGAGTAGTACGATGGGCTAGAAGAAAGTCAGCCAACCTGTGATGCCAATTGCTGTAAGTCAGCTTCTTGAGGGCGTCCTTGGCGACGCGGACCATCCGTTCAGCCAGACCATTGGTGGAAGGATGGAAAGGAGCCGAAGCAGCGTGGCGGATCATGTTGGCCTGTAGAAACCCCTGAAACTCAGTAGAAGTAAATTGAGGACCGTTATCTGACACCAGAACATCTGGCAGCCCGTGTGCAGCAAAAATGTTTCTCAACACTTGAATAGTCTTGGCAGCTGTGGTAGAAGACACAGGCACGACCTCCAGCC
>NW_015415964.1:0-1647 GCF_001527695.2 Protobothrops mucrosquamatus | reverse complement strand
TAAGTCAAAGGACTTTCATGTTTAAGGCGGGACTAGAACTCATGGTCTCCTGCTTTCTAGCCAGGTGCCTGCAACCCCAGAAGGAAAAAAAAAAACAGGAGTCATACAGTGTAATGACTGCAACAGCCACTATGTAGGAAAGTGGTGGCGAACCTATGGCACGGGTGCCAGAGGCGGCACTCAGAGCCCTCTCTGTGGGTACACGTGCCATTGCCCCAGCCTTGCCTCCCCCTGTGACCCCCTCCTCACCAGCAGCCCCCCCTGGAGGAGAGCCGCCCTCAAGCATGGCCCATGTGGAGCAGCGCAGCCAAGGACATGGCAGCCAGGCAACATAGACAAGACTCTGCCTTCACGCCCCATCACACACAGTTGATGCTGCAGGATGCGGGGAGAGGGCGTGGCCGCCATGGCGCCGCTGGGCTGCCTGGGCGATCTGCGGTGGGCCCTGGAGGCAGTGAGTGGCCCTGCGGGCAGGTGGGGTGGAGCAGGGGGCGGGGTGGGGCTGGGCCAGTTTTTGGGCACTCGATCTCTAAAAGATTCACCATCACTGATGTAGGACAAACAGGCAGAAGACTGGCAGAACACATCCATGAACGCCAATTAGCTGTCAGAAGACACAATGAAAACTCTTTAATTTCACAACATATAGACAGGCTTAACCATAGTTTCAATTGGAAAAATGTGACCATCCTAGGCCAAGCCAAGTCCAAAAACGCCAGGGAATTTCTAGAAGCCTGGCACTCTGACAAATTAGCCATCAATAGACACATAGACATAAACAACATCTATAGACTTTGCAAAAGAGATAATCAACTGGCCCAAAAAGGAACAAAAAGACCCACCAGCAATCAGCACCCAGATCAGCATAGATTAACTCCAAGATTGACATCAGACCAACAATCGAGTAAACAATACCCCAATCAAGAAACTGCCAAAGACAGCCAACAGCAAACAGCCCAAGCAAAGAATCTCTATTATTATTATTATTATTATTATTAATTTAATTTCTATACCGCCCTTCTCCCGCAGGACTCAGGGCGGTGTACAGCATATTAAAACAGATACAAATATCAATATACAAAAATAAAAACCCCTCTAAAACCAAATTAAAAACCAAATATTAGAGGCTGTATTCCAATTAAAATTATACTTAAAATCGTCCCTAAATAAAATCCTCCTTAGGTCAGGCCCGCTTGCTGGAAAAGCCATGTCTTGAGGGCGCGGCAGAAAGTAAGGAGATCCGGAATCATCCGGATCTCAGGGGGTAGTTTGTTCCAGAGGGTGGGGGCACCCACAGAGAAGGCCCTTCCCCTGGGGGTCGCCAGCCGACATTGTTTGGCCGACGGCACCCTGAGGAGACCCACTCTGTGGGAGCGTACCGGTCTATGGGAGGAAATCTGTGGCAGAAGGCAGTCTCGGAGGTAACCAGGTCCGATGCCATGGAGCAATTTAAAGGTGGTAACTAACACCTTAAAACGCACTCGGAAGACCACTGGTAGCCAGTGCAGCTCGCGCAGGAGCGGTGTTACATGGGAGCGACGAGTCCCTCCCAACACCGCCCGCGCGGCCGCATTCTGGACCAGTTGAAGTCTCCGGGTGCTCCTCAAAGGGAGCCCCATGTAGAGGGCATTGCAGTAGTCCAGGCGG
>NW_015415963.1:0-1647 GCF_001527695.2 Protobothrops mucrosquamatus | reverse complement strand
TTACACATCAGGACTGTGAAAATATTAAAATAGTTTGATTCTAACACAATTAAGTTTCAAAATAGAATTTGGTTCCTAAACTGCGGTGATTCTGGCATTCCATTCTGGCTTTCATGGTGCCATAGTGATGACTGGTATTATTATATGAGGGCCACTTGCAGATTTCTGAACCAAAATACCTGGTGCCTGAAGAGATATCGTCATAAACCCTTTGACAGCATTTTCAATGGAGATGAAAAATGGCCATTCATTTGCTAGCCTTGCTAAGATTCCTCCCCTTGTGAACTAAATCTTATGAATTACCAGCCAGACTGTAGGTCATCAGTTTATTCAAAAGCAAACAGCAAGTATTTTTTTCTCTCTGTTGCAGGCTTGAATTATAAACCCAAGAGACATTCAGGCAGTGATGGAGTAGGAGAAAGGCAAAATAGCAGAACAAGCTGGTTAAGCTGCTCTGAGGAAGAAAAGAAAAAGAAAAAAAAAGCTATTATTAAATAAAGGTGATGAGATAATCCTTCCTTCCTATTCCCATCTCCTTCCTTCCTCCTTCCTTCCCACTTCCTTCCTATTCCCATCTTTCTCCTTCCTCCTTCCCTCCCACTTCCTTCCTATTCCCATCTTTCTCCTTCCTATTCCCATCTCCTTCCTTCCTCCTTCCTTCCCACTTCCTTCCTATTCCCATCTTTCTCCTTCCTCCTTCCCTCCCACTTCCTTCCTATTCCCATCTTTCTCCTTCCTATTCCCATTTCCTTCCTTCCTTCCTTCCTATTCCCATCTCCTTCCTTCCTTCATTGTTTCTTCCCTCCCTCCCTTCTTCCCTCCCACTTACTTCCTTTCTATTCCCATTTTTCTCCTTCCTTCCTTCTCCCATCTCCTTCCTTCATCCCTTCTCCCCTCCCTCTCTTCCCCCTCCATGAAGGAGAAGAAAATGAAATGTAAAAGAGTAAAATTTAGACAATGCTGATTTCATGGTTTACAGTTCGGCTCCAGCTGCACACATTTGCTGGTTTATGACTGTAATAAGTCTTGGCTCTTGGTGGAAATATGGCCTTCATTAGAAAGATGTTCAGTGGTCTGGTGCCAGGAACAAAGATTAATTTCTGCAGTATCGCTGCCCACTAACGGACAGTCGGATTCATTCATTTTCCACAAATCAATTAGACATTTCCTCTGGAAGAGCAATTAACCTAGATACAAATGAAATCTGAAGGAGGATATATTTCCTAGCCTGGGTCTATCTTTAAGAAATATGTTTTTTTTATTAATAGATGGGGGCTATAATGAAATGGATTAGGGTGGTGAAGACCACAGTGGTTTGATGGGCAATATCATGCATAGAGGATAGCTGGGTTGTGGCTTTTTTTTCCTAATTTTTGGTAGGTCCCCTCCCTTGCTTCTTCACTATGTTAAGCTTAATTTAATTGTCAGGCGCAAAGGATCAGGACTGTATAATAATAATAATAATAATAATAATAATAATAATAATAATAATAATAATAATAATAATAATAATAATAATAATAATAATAATAATAATAATAATAATAATGATAAAGTTGGAAGGGACCTTGGAGGTCATCTAGTCCAACCCCCTGCTCAGGCAGGAAACCCTATACCATTTCGGACAAATGGCTGTCCAGTTTCTTC
>NW_015415962.1:0-1647 GCF_001527695.2 Protobothrops mucrosquamatus | reverse complement strand
CCAATAACATAATATCATTATATAGATTAATGATGTGACCACAACTGGAATAATGTGTGCAGTTTTGGTTGCCACACCTCATGATATAATAGAGGTGGAGAAGGTACAGCGGAGAGAAACTTTTATTTATTGTTTATGACACCCATCTCCCTATAAGGTGACTGAGCTGGAGCATCTTCCCTATGAGGAAAAGTTGCTATACATGGGGCTTTTTATTTACATGTTTAAAATGTACAATATTTGTGATATGAATAGAGTGGAGAAGATACTTTCCCTCTCCCAAAATACTAGAACTAGTGGTCACCCAATGAAATTAATCTTGGAAGAATCAGGATCAACAATATTTTGTTTATCTAATGTGTAATTAAACTTTGGATTTCATTATCACAAAATGTGACTGCTGGCTACTAACTTGGCTAGTTTCAAAAAAAGTGTTGGTGCAGTTCATGGATGTCATGAGGATCAGTGACTTAACTTTGATAGTAATGTGAGAATCTCTGAAGACCATCTGCTGAGACACTAGGAGACTTCCTATCGCAGTTGGCTGAATTAGAGATCAGGCTGCTGAATTAGTTGGGACGGGGGTCTAATCCAACAGTTTATGTCCTAAAGTTCATATTATATTTAAGAGGCTGCAGAAGTATCTATTCTTGTATCAAACTAACGTGATTTCTCTTCTTATGAAACATTTTATCATCTGGATGTTTCTGTAAGAGCTTAATAGTTTACTTTGCAATTGCTGCATAATTGGTGTAGGAACATTATTGCAGATAGGTAAACTGTATGATTGAATAAACCTTGCAATTACTGTAGAAACAAACATCTCAAAATGTCATTGCATCCAGGTTATGTAAATAATTTAATAAATACCCCAAATATATTTAGATTGCAATGTATGGTATGGCTGCTGTATTCACACACTGAAAGATTGCACATCCATCTAGGTACTTGTTTTGTGGCTTTTTTTTTTTAAATGGACAGCTGTGTAATGATACCAGTGATTAATTTGCAGTAGCTATACTATGCTATTGAAAGGAGGTTTGCATTTAATTTCCTTCTTGTATCTAGGTTTTCTACCTTACTTACTCTTTAAGTACCCAGTTTTGCTTTCTTTTTAGCGGGAAGTGGAGATCTTGATGTTTCTGAGTGCCATTGTGATGATGAAGAATCGCCGATCCAGTAAGTAATACTATTCTTGGATGGGGAGAATATCTGCTGTTCACCTGTATGCCAGATTCTTGGTCTTTCTATCTCCACAGAAAGCAAGGATCTTCTAGTATTTCAAGAATTATTCAAAGACAGTAAGATGTTATAGAAATCTTAGCTGGATTGTTTTCCTCCTTTCAAATGAAATTTATCTCTCACGTTATTAGATGAAGACTTTCTCAGTCCCTTACTCATGGCTGTTCTGTGAACTGGGGAGGAATGTACAACTGGTTAGAATATTGGGGGGGGGGGAATGTGCACTTAGAATATGAATCTCCAATTCTAAACATATCATTGTATTACACAGCAGATGAATTTCTAATTGTTATTTTTGAAATATTTAGAAAAAAAACATAGATAGGTTTTATTTGTACTAGAAGTTGTTCCATTGGATAATCAGATCACGTCAATCTGAGTAACCAGCTGCTGCAGAATGGAATG
>NW_015415961.1:0-1647 GCF_001527695.2 Protobothrops mucrosquamatus | reverse complement strand
GGAGGAGGAGGAGGAGGAGGAGGAGGAGGAGGAGGAGGAGAAATAACTATGGGGTCCTTGCTGCTTTCTGAGCTTGGTGGTTTTCTTGCAGACATTTCATGACCCAACTAGGGAACTTCATCAGTGCTAATCATTAGCATTGATGATATTACCTAATTTGGGACATGAAACCTCTGCAAGAAAACCACCAAGCTCAAAGAGCGCCAAGGAGCCCTTGCTTGTAAATCTTCTCCGCTGGGCAGAAATGTCCCCTCTTTCCTTGCAGGAGCTCCAGTCCCCTCCGCTGCATCGATTGTGTGAGATGCGGGTTGCTAGTGGAGTGGTCCAGCCGACGCTGATTGGTGGGTGCTATGATACCCGAGGGATGAGCCTTCTTCAAATAAACCGTGCATTAGCTTAATAGACAAACGCCAAGCTCAGCAAAACTCACACAAAAGCAGATCGCCCTGTGCAAGAACAACAGAGCTCTCCCCCCCCCCTTTTAACTCCAGCGGTTATTACAAGCTTCGCTTAGTTGCTGCACAATGCTAAGTCACACACCGAACTCAGCTCGCCAAGGACCAGCGAGCTTTGCAAGAACGCAGCTTCAAAGTCTGCCGGAGACGGGTGGAAATTGTGCTGGGCAAACGCTGCCCGTGGCGACTCGGGCAAGCACCCCCGTTCCCGCACAGGTCTCTCTCGCCCCCCCCCCAATTTGGGGGTGGTTATTATTATTCCATAAAATAGAAGACCCAGAGAAACGCACTGGACACTTTGGGTATTCTAGACTAGAGAAATAACATTGACAAGATTTGCAATTTAGGGTAAGCACCATTGAAAGCAGTGTGTGTGTGTGTGTGAGAGAGAGAGAGAGAGAGAGAGAGAGAGAGGAAGGAGATAAAGGAAAGAGGTCGTCAAGCACATCTCTTTGGCGTTCACTGATCATCCAAGAATGGCAGGTGGGAAGGGTTCTCAGAGGTCATCTAGTCCAACCTGCTGCTCAGGGCAGGAATCCAAGTTAAACACAGGAACGGTTGCTGGAATTGGGTATGTCTGGTTTAACAAAGAGAAGGACGAGGGGAAACATGATAGCAATCTTCCAGTATCTCAGGGGCTGCCCCAAAGAAGAGGGAGTCAAGCTATTCTCCAAAGCGCCTGAAGGCAGGACAAGAAGCAACGGGTGGAAACTAACCAAGGAGAGAAGCAACCTAGAACTAAGGAGAAACTTCCTTACAGTGAGAACAAGTAACCAGTGGAACAACCTGCCTCCAGAAGTGGTGAATGCTCCAACACTGGAAGTTTTTAAGAAGAGACTGGACGGCTATTTGTCCGAAATGGTATAGGGTTTCCTGCCTGAGCAGGGGATTGGACTAGATGACCTCCAAGGTCCCTTCCAACTTTACTACTACTACTACTACTACTACTACTACTACTACTACTACTACTACTATTATTACTACTACTATTATTATTATTATTATTATTATTATTATTATTATTATTATTATTATTATTATTATTAATGTTCTTGGTGACTTTCCTTCGATCCAAAAACTAGCAAACCTTTGCAATGAGTAAACGGAGAGCTTCAACCAACCTTATTTAGACCTGGCTCCTAATCTTTTTCTCTCTCCTTTTCATCGCACTGAAAGCCCCTCCAGTTACGGG
>NW_015415960.1:0-1647 GCF_001527695.2 Protobothrops mucrosquamatus | reverse complement strand
GTACCCCTCTAGCAAAGCTCAATTAATCAAGGCAATAAGCACAATGATATAAATGGGCAGGAGGATGGAATGCAAGCAATGTTCCCAACCACTTATCATATGGACTCTTTTCAGCTTGCAGATCTCAAAAATGGAGACAGTGCAAAGGGAAATGAGAGTTGCATTTGTCAGCTTAACCTTTGCCCCTCCAATCTGGTTAAATCAGCTACACCGGGACTGTCTTCACAATTCAGGGGATAATTAGCACTGCTTTAAGTATAGGATGAATCTCTGCACGCTTAAAGGACATTAACATTCAGCATTTTAACCAATCCTATTGTATTTTAAGTCCAGCGTGTATACATTTTGTTGTGGTGGCATATGCTTACGTTTTTATCTATTACAATTGCTTAGAGTTTTTTCAACTGGGCTGTACAGCATATTAAAAGCTGGAAAATAAAGGAGGCTACTAAAAATCAATACTGAAAAGGCACTACCTTGATCTGTAAGATACCTGATCAGAGATAAGTCTAGAAGTCTCAATTTTTAAGTGATTGGGAAAGTAATGTCCTTGCGACTGCAGATATACCTGGATGACACTTATTTTCTGGACCCATTTAAAATCAGGATTTTATCCATATGTTACTGAGCCTCTTTGACCACTGCGGTAAATGACTCACACTGGAAATGAGTGAAAATGGTGGGGTGAAGCTTTTTACAACACTGACTATGCTATTCATTTGAACTGTGTAATAGGGTTGGGTCTAGGACAGGGGTAGGCAACCTTGGCTCTTTTATGACTCGTGGACTTCAACTCCCAGAATTCCTGAGCCAGCTGTGCTGGCTCAGGAATTCTGGGAGTTGAAGTCCACGAGTCATAAAAGAGCCAAGGTTGCCTACCCCTGGTCTAGGAGACACTCTTGCAATGGTCAAGTTTTTTTAGAGTTTAAGTAGGATACAACCAGCATACTGATGACACAGAGCTCCAGTGCTTCTAATTTTAAGGAATTAAAAAGCATTCTTGAACCTTGATTAATCTTGATCATGGAATAAATAAGGAAGAACAAGCCAAGATGTTAGATGCTGGAGCACAGATCCTGCATGGAGTTGCATTCTTTCAGGAGGTTTCTGACTGCTCCTTGATCACCAGCTATCTGTGGATTTACAAGTGACAGTTGCCAGGACGAATTTACACAATTACAGTTACCATGTTCATGGGAACTCCTCTTCAGATGTCCTGGTTACAATCTATCCTTATAATTGCAATGGACCGTATATGGTGCTATCTTGAAAAGTGCCCAATGGTGCAAATAGAGTCTAGCAGTGGTGCAAAATGCATTACTCAGCGAGAGAATTATACTGAAAGATCTCAACTATCAAGAGCCTTGTAGGCACAATTCAAGTTATTGGTATTGACAGAGAAAGCTCTTCAGAGTTTGGTATACAACTATCTGTAGAACTACTACAGTACTTAATAATAATAATAATAATAAAGTTGGAAGGGACCTTGGAGGTCATCGAGTCCAACCCCCTGCCCAGGCAGGAACCCTACACCATTTCAGACAAACGGCTGTCCAGTCTCTTCTTAAAAACTTCCAGTGTTGGAGCATTCACCACTTCTGGAGGCAGGTTGTTCCATTGGTTAATTGTTCTAACTGTCAGGAAGTT
>NW_015415959.1:0-1647 GCF_001527695.2 Protobothrops mucrosquamatus | reverse complement strand
TTATTGTGCTCAAAAACAAACTGATAACCAATGAATTTCCCGGGGCATTACTGTCTAATAAGCAAGGCAACTCTATAGAAAGCAAACTGCAATAATACAATAATGAGTAAGTGTCCCAAGTGTGTCCTGTTCTAAAAACTCAATTGATGCACCAGGTAAACCTCAGTAAAGAAGCTTCAACCTCTACCTGCTCATATGAATCCAAGACCACCATTAAATTGAGTGTTCTTTTTTGGAGGAAACACTAGCTCATCAAAACTTAATATTTGTGTGACCCTATAACTAGATATTTTCTAAATAACAGGTACTCCATTTATCAGTGGTTAAATAAAAGTACCATTCTTATTGTATAGTTCAATGTTCTTATTTCAGCTAAATATAAGTATATACGTATACAGACATGAGCAAACTATTTGTATCGCTCCATTTTTTGCCCAAGAATCCTAATTTGCCATAAAATTAGTTGAAACTTATTAAAGCACTTTTCACCAAATAAACTGTCTATGAGGTTAAAGACACCTGTGATACTAATTAAAGTACATAAATAATCTGCTTGAGACTAAATCACTAAATTCAATAATGTATTTTAATTTATATGGGTACCAATAAGTATATCTGTGCCATTTTCATTTGGTTTATTATTTACATGTTTAGTCCTGTATCAAAAGCAAAGTATGGAATAAAACATGGTCGATGTCAGTTATGTGTTAGATTCAACTTATTTCAAGGCAAGTTGGGATTCCTTACGGGAAAAATGGAGAGGGTACCAATATATTTGAACACATATATTGCATGATTTTGAATATGGTAAATCTGAGAGAATATTTAAAATTAAAGTTCACTGAGTATAGCACTTTTTGGATCCTTGGGCAAGAGATGGCCTCAAGGAGATGCTTAACTGGGGTTCTGGTCTTTTTTTATCTAGTTATATCCAAATGATGGTATGAAAAACACCATTTGTGATGAGTTATGTAGTTAGAGGATTCTGAATGCAATCCCAGTGAACTGAGAGAGTTAAGACTAGCAGGAAGCTTGTTTGTACAATGGTAACTAGAAAAGGAACCACTTATGAAGTATTTGATTAATACCAAGTAATGTAAAAACTCTCTTAGAAGCTACCTCTTGCATTTTGAACCAGCTCAAATATTAAGATCTATAGAGACACTTATGAAGACACTATTTTAATGGATACCAAGGAGAAGACGTTTTCCTGCATCATTCCCAAACTATGGAATACATTTTCCAGGGCAGTGTTTTTTAACCTTAGCAACATTAAGATTGTGGACTTCAATTTGCCAAATTCTGGAAGTTGATATGCATACATCTTAAAGTTGCCAAGTTTGAGAAACACTGGTCTAAGAAGGGTACAATAATGCAAAGTGCATCTCCTTTGACAAGCTCTAAATTAATGTTGTTGTTTTTTATTTTTGTTTTGTTTGGGGATTTATATTATTTGGCTGCTTGACCAGAATACTAGGAGAGAAACTGAATACATAAATGGCATTTAAATTATTAGTTTGTATATTAAAAGTGACTTTTTAGAGAGCTATGTGTTTATTTTTTTTAAATTTACTCTCTTCTCTCTCCCTTCTTCTTTTACAAAAGTCCACAGAAAAAAAATATTCTATGTGGAAGGCATTTGCTACC
>NW_015415958.1:0-1647 GCF_001527695.2 Protobothrops mucrosquamatus | reverse complement strand
GGTAGCCATTGGGAAAAACTATGGTTAAGTAGCTGTTCTTATTTATTTTTTAATTCCTGTAGAGAGTGCTGTTTATTCTAAGCCTTGGAAAAATGCAGCCAAGCTACAGGATGCAGACAATAATACCAATTCAAAACGATACTCTTTCAGCTTGGGTGCCTTATTCCAGTGATGGCGAACCTTTTAGAGACTGAGTGCCCAAACTGCAACCCAAAACCCACTTATGCATCGTCGGGTGCCGGGTGGGTGTGGCCCATTGGGTGGGCATGGCTGCGGTGGTAACGGCAGACTGGGTGGGACTAAAAAGTTCAATCAATCAATTCCAACTTTGCAAGAATTTTTTTTCCCCGCGAGAAGTTGAAATTGACTGATTGAACCTTCTTTTTTTTTTTTTTTTTGCACACGGCGGCAGAAGCCTAAAGCAAAAAGGTTTTATAAAACCCAGCTAAAGGCATAGGACTGGGGCGACGGTGCGGGTGCCCACAGAGAGGGCTCTGAGTGCCGCCTCTGGCACCCGTGCCATAGGTTTGACACCACTGCCTTATTCCAATATCCCTAATTTAGGGCAGGACTAGCAGCCAAAAACTCAGCATTAAGATCCTCTACAGAAGAGTTCAGTGGTTCAACTGATGCTGATGGAGGCCTTTCTCGACTAACAACAGTTCATTTAGTGACCGTTCAAAATGACAGCGGCACTGAAAAAAGTGACTTACAGCCGTTTTTCACACTTACGACCGTTGCAGCGTCCCCATGGGCACGTGATCAAAATTCAGACGCTTGGCAACTGGTTCGTGTTTATGACGGTTGCCGTGTCCCGGGTGATGTGATTCCTCTTTTATGACTTTTTGACAAAGTCAATGGGGAAGGCAAATTCACTTAACTATATTACTAACTTTAACTGCAATGATTCACTTAATTCTGGGAAGAAAGGTTGTAAAAAGGGGCAACGCTCACTTAACAAATGTCTTACTTACCTACTTATTCTTACTTACTTACAGAAATTGTGGTACTAGGTCTAGAATTACCTGTATGAAGCTTCAGCAATCCAGTCCTGAATAAGCCCGTTATTTTCAGGATATCTTAGCCCTTTCAGGACCGACTTGCAGGTTTAATTAAAAAAAAAAAAAAAACGACAAAGGAAGCCTTTGCATAATGGGAATTCAAATTCACATTTTCCATAGCTAGACTGGAAAGCACTGCCACTACATGGCCAACAGACTTGTAAACAGCCCCTGTGTCAAAACTGGGATTTGTCGGCATATGTTTGTTTACATAAAACATATCCTCTTCGCTTCTAAATGTTGAGAAAACATTTAGGGCAGCCAGCAATAATAAAACTCTCCAAGAAGTTCCAAAGCTAATCTAATTTGAAACAAAACAATTGCAAAGCAGGAAAAAAAAAACCAGGGGGGTGGGGAATTAGTGTATGTCATCAGGTGAAATCTGTAGCCAGTGGCCTTCCGGGTGCGCTTTAAGGTGTTAGTTACCACCTTTAAAGCGCTTCATGGCATAGGACCCGGTTATCTCCGAGACCGCCTTCTGCCGCAGATCCCCTCCCTCAGACCGGTACGCTCCCACAGAGTGGGCCTCCTCAGGGTGCCGTCGGCCAAGCAGTGTCGGCTGGCGACCCCCAGGGGGAGGGCCTTC
>NW_015415957.1:0-1647 GCF_001527695.2 Protobothrops mucrosquamatus | reverse complement strand
AAAGTGTGAATAGTTAAAACATTTTAACATTCTTGTTAAAATGAAGAGTGGGGTTCTTCTACATGAGAGGCGGAATGAAAGCAAATAAGCCACTGCAGAAAACTCTACTGTACATTAATTTTTCAAGGTTTTTAATTAAATAGAACAACATGCAAATAGACATCAGTTTCCAAAATTAAAGTATAACCCCCATTTTGGACTATAATTCTGTAATAGATAGTTGAGTAAATACTTTCTAAAATTAGGGTACATGTACATTTCCTGAGAATAACCATATTTGGTAGAAGACTATTAAAAATACTGCTTGTAGTAAATAACCGCTTATATATTGTTTTATATTAATTAGATTCTTAGCAAATATATACAAAATTGATGGAATATATACTCTTACAAATAATATCAGAGAAGATAGTCATAGTAATATTGAAATTAACAGGATACTCTAAAATAATCTCCATATTCAGATAGTCCTTGGTGGCAATTAGAACTGGAATTTCCCTCACTAAAGTGATGCAGTTGCAAAGTGTGACACCATATGACCGCATTGCTTAGTGATGGTAATCTTGACAGTCCTTATTGCTGTTGTGATCCCAGAACCGTGCATGTTGTTAAGTGGGAAGAAACTGCGGGTCAGTATGTAGGAGTCATGGAGTAGGGGTGCTATAAACAGGCACTGCTGGGCATGGGCATGCCATGGGAGATGGAGGGTGCTGCAGGGAGGCACTAGAGCAGACATATCAAACTTGCGACATCATGTGATGTCGCGTGACATATCAGAGCTTTTTCCCCATTGCCAGCAATGGGGTGGGTGCGGTTTTGTCGTGACATGTGTGGCCCATGGGCCGGCAGTTTGACAGTCCTGCGCTAGAGAATGTGGGTGGGTGGGGGTGCCATATGGGTGAAGGTGCTATAGAGTGGGAGTGGGCATGATGCTGTGGGTGTGTACATAATAATGGAGTATTGGCAGGGGCGAATTCTACAGGAAGTCCCAGAGTTCCTTGGGAGAAACAGTGGCGGAAGTGACCTTCCCTGCTGACTTCCCCATTTTTTTTTGCAGGTGACAAGCAAGGAAGATTGTGACATCATAATTTCTGTGGTATTATAATCGCTGCAATGTCATAATTGTGACTGGGCTCCTGAGCTCCCAGATCATGATCGTGAAGTTGTGATGGCCACAGCTTCATGAACCAATAGTAAATCACCCTTCCTCAGTGCTGTCGTAATTCGAATGGTCACTGAATGAGTGTCACAAGTTGAGGATTACCTGTGTATAGTTTTTTGATTACTGTCCTAAAATCTTAAAAGCTTCAAGCAGCAGATTAAAATATTGTTGCTGATTACTTTGGGTTCATTACTAATTAATGCTGTCTACTGAAGCTGGTGCATTCAGAGTATGCCAAGGTCTTCCAAGCAGATGTTAGGAATATTGCAACATTTTCCCTGGCCCGTTTCTTGAACTTGACAGCTGTTGGACTTCTTCCAAATCTACTCCCTGAAATATCAGCATTCTTGGCTCTCCTGTCCTTAACAGTTTGCTTCTGTACCAGCCTGAAGTTCTATAAATCAGACATGAGCTTATAAGATTCTGCTGCTATGTATGTTTACTTCCTCTTGTGCTTTTCCCACAACTATGGTTTGCCCAAGTGT
>NW_015415956.1:0-1647 GCF_001527695.2 Protobothrops mucrosquamatus | reverse complement strand
ACAACTTTGTCATCCCCACTATGCATCCCCACTTGAGGGGGTAATATAATGCTCTAAGCTGTTAATTAGCTTTTAATTTTATGTAGTGTCTCTCTTGCAAATTTCTAAAACAGAAATGACTATTCATCAAGGTAATGAAATATGCTCCAGGCGACTAATATAATCTGCTTGATGGCACTCAGTAACTGATGCTATAGAAAGTAATTTTAATTTGGTTTGTGAAATGCTGCATTTCTTTAACTTTCACAACTGTCGTTCATTTACCCATTACACACTGAAATGTCATACTTTGGCCAAAACAACACACTTCCGTAAACAAGTGAAAAAGATCAATCCATGATCCTCCAATACAATTACAACGTTTGATCTATAGCTGATCTCATTTTTATCCTTCATTTGCACAGAACCATTAATTCAACCATTTTTATTTCTCTCTTTGAAGCCTTCCTGCATTCAGACTGTGACTTTGAAAAAATACTTTGTTTAAGCGTTCAAATTTAAAATTTAAATTCAGTAGAAAACACTGGGTCCTGAAAAAAAGGAGAAAAAAGAATCACATGTACTTGAAATTGTAGAGATGTTTATGAGGCTATCTCTGTCAAAACAAATTACCAGATGCTTTTTAGACAAGCTGTTTACTGAAAAAAGAGATGTAAAATTAAACGCATCACAACTGGTTATTTTCAGAGCATAATTATAGCCGTATTGCTCCAGAGAATATCCCAATCTCACTGAAATCAACCTCCAGCTGTGTTAGGCTCCAATCCCAGAATTCCCATCCACGACACACAAATATGTACAGGGGCACCCCTTGCCAGGGATAGAAAGATCACCCTGTTTTCAGTCAAGATCAGTAATATGTAAATACACCAAACCCCTTTGGAAAATATTAGCTACTGTCTTGTTCTTTCCCAAGCTGTTTTGAAAAAGAAGATTTAGGATTCTGAAGATCCAAGGTTTCTGTCAAGCACAAAGAATCAAGACCATACCCTAAGTTACAGTTAAAAAGATTTATTACTCAAGCCTATACACAAGAATCTAATCAAATAATGGTCAGCACTAAATAAGAGTCAATGGAATTCAAGGGGGACTGGACTTATTATTATTATTATTATTACTTTAATTTATACCCCGCCCTTCTCCCGAGGGACTCAGGGCGGCTTACAGGTAAATAAAAACAGTGCTATACAATAAATATCTAAAAGCCAAATTAAAATATATATTAAATGACCTGTATTAAATTTAAAATTATAAAATCCCTTTAAAATCCCTATAAAATCCCCCCCTAGGCCAATCCCGCTTGATGGAAAAGCCATGTCTTGAGGGCACGGCGGAAGGAGGGGAGATGCGGAATAATCCGGATCTCTGGGGGGAGTTCGTTCCACAGGGTGGGGGCTCCCACAGAGAAGGCCCTCCCCCTGGGGGTCGCCAGCCGACACTGTTTGGCTGACGGCACCCTGAGGAGGCCCGCTCTGTGGGAGCGTACCGGTCGATGGGAGGCAATCTGCGGCAGAAGACGGTCTCGGAGATACCCAGGTCCGATGCCATGGAGCGCTTTAAACATGGTAACCAACACCTTGAAGCGCACCCGGAAGGCCACCGGCAGCCAGTGCAGCTCACGCAAAAGCGGTGTTATATGGGAGCGAC
>NW_015415955.1:0-1647 GCF_001527695.2 Protobothrops mucrosquamatus | reverse complement strand
TTATACATGCTTCCACGTCACCCCAGCTTGGTGTGTCGCTTAGGGCCATCCAGGCGAAGCAGGAGAACTCCTGCAGAGACGCCATCCACATCTCCAGGTAGTCTATGCAGTTGCTGTAGAGGCGATGCACCGCATCGGAGAAGGCGTCGCATTCGGCCTCCAGCCCCTCCTTGCGCTTGTCCGCAAGCATCCCCTTCACTGTCAGGGACATAAAGTTCTGAGCTCTTCGGTCAAGCAGGATGGTGTGCACGGAGTCCAGCGTCCTCATCACTTCCACGATGGAGTTGTTTTCCCGTTCCATCTCTTCGATGTGTAAGTGGAAGGCGTTCATCAGCGAGTGCATGTGCCAGAGGTAGAGCTCGCTGAACTCGTGCTCAAAGAAGCTCCTGAGCACGGTGGGCGGGTTGCTCTGGCCCAAGAAGAAGGACTTCAAGGCCGAGTGCATCTGGAGCAGCTTTGTGATGCCCGGGAACAAGGACAGCCACCGGGTCTTGCTGTGGGAGAGCAGCCGTTTGTACTCCACCTCCACAAACTCACAGTACTCTTGCAGGGACTCGGTCCGCACTGCGTATATGTGGAAGTACTGGTAGATCTTCAGAACGATGTTCTCTATGTCCACCTCCAGGGCGTCTGCTCCGTGGTGGATGCAGTTGTGCAAAACGTGGGCCGGGCAGTACACCCCAATCAAAGTCTCTCTCTGGAGGGCTCTCCTCAACTTGGCGAATACAGTCCTCGCCTCCTCGTCTTGCCGAAGTTCACCAAACATGGTGTTGCAGTTATCCCCTGCAAAGGCCACACATTTCTGAAGCAATCCGTGTTTCTTAAGAGCTTTGACGAGATAGTCCGAAATGGCGTCGGCCGTCTCGGTGGGCGTTTCCTGAAGTTCCAGCAATTTGGTCTTCAAGCCGCCGTTCCTGTAGTCGTAATATTGGATGAGTACCGGGACCATTTTCACGGCCCTGTGATTGCTGTCGTCTATAGCCACCCCACAGAAAGGGATGCCGCTTTCTTCCAGGGCCTTCAGGTCAACAATATCTATGTGTGGGGCAAGCACACAATTTTCAATACCTTCTCTTTTGGTTTGGACACTGAAAAATCTTTGAGCTAGGTCTGCATCAGAAAATAATTTTCTCAAGAAGTCAGAGTTACAATCCCTTGGTTTGTTGCTGCTGTGATTCATGACTGTGTGGAATGCTAAAGTGCTCTCACCCGCAGTCATAGCATCCTCTGTTTCACTGTCTGGATCCACAAAAAAGTCTGTTTTTGCAGACCAGTTGTCCCGTGTTATTGCTTTGTTGCGTTTGTATGCTTTGAGTGCCTTCTTGTGTTTGTCAGAGGACATGTGATACTCCAGATCCCCAGGACCTTTATGTGCGACGGACACAAACGTGCCAGGTTTGCAGACCAAACACTCTGCTTCGTAGTCATCTCTACCTTTGCGAAAATCTGGATAATTGCGCCTGGTTTTCTCAGTAAACAGACATTTTCTTTTAGACATTATTTTGCCTTCAAAAGGAACCTTGGGATCCTGCAGGAAACAAAGTGCAGAGTTTGAACTTCAAAGTTCAGGCTTTGAAGGAATACAATATAGGATCATAGGCCTGGAAGAGACCTCAGAGGTCCTCTAGTCCAACCGTCTACCAGGTT
>NW_015415954.1:0-1647 GCF_001527695.2 Protobothrops mucrosquamatus | reverse complement strand
TTTATTAACTACCATACACTTTTGCACCTTCCCTCTGAAACAAGTATATTTTGCTGCCAAACTAATTTTATTAGGTCTTCACGAACAGTTTGCAAAGTACTTTTCTGCAGGAGTTGAGGCTGCTTTGAGAACTCAGTCCTGAACGAAGCCTGAGAAATGCACCCTGGCAAGGGAAGAAGAAAAAAAAAAAAGGGGGGGGTCTTCCATTACCTGAATGAAGCCCCACATAGGATGGAGCATCCAGTGAAGCAGCAAAGGAGGCCAGCAGCACTGAAGGAAGAGCAAGGCTTCTCGGATTAGCATCGTGGTGGGTCTGGAGGAAATGGGAGCTCCTTCTCACAATCTGGGTACCTGGAGAAAGAAATCGGATAGCCACAGTGCTTTACTGAACCCAGTTCCCACCATACATGGTCCCTCTGCCCGCTTCCTTCCCCCCCACACATAACAAGTGCAAATTGAAGAGGGAGTAAGTAGCCTGTTTTTCCATATAAAGTATTGGTCAAAGCACTCCTCTAACTTCATAGGTTTGGGGAGGATAAAATATAAAAAGAAACAGGATAAACATATATGGCTTTAGAAGAGACACACTTCAGTCAAAATGAAACTTCCCATTAGCTAGGCACATTTCATCTCGGGCAAGCGGTGCATTATTATAAATAAAACTATATATAGCGCCAACAGGATCTTCCTTCCACCCAGCCCCGGGTTTAGGGTAGTTGGCGAGTAACGAAATCCTCAAGGAATCAGAAGAGAGTTGGTGGTGCCGGCGGGGGGAGACGCCAGCTATTCAGCCAAGACGAAACCCAGATTTCGGTTTCTCCCGCGGCGGCAGCAGCTGTTCAAGCGTCCTCAAACTAATAAATGACATTTCAGAAAATCCCCTTACCCTGGAGGGCGGAACGGGCCCGCGTCTCGACAGGAGGAGGCCGTTGCTGCGCTTCCTTTTACATCGTGGAGCAGAACTGCTGTCGGTGGAAGCGGAGGGAAAGGCAGCTTCCAAAGAAAAGTTTTGCGAGAAAACCTGCTCTTTTCCGCACGGCAGATCCGCCCGAAGTTCCCCTTTTGCTGCTGCCGCTCCACCACCACCACCTAGCGCCGACACAGTCCGCTCACGGAGGGGGGGGAGGGGGAAAACTCTTTTTCTCGGAAGAGAGGAGGGTCCCCCCCCTCCCACGAAACGCGTGGCTGTGATATTGATGGAGAGCCGGTCTTCTCGTACGTGTCCAACGACGAGGCGATGAGGGGGGGGGGCAGAAAAGCGGGAGGAATCCGAAGGTTCCTGGCGGCTGGAGGCAGGGCAACACACCAGATCCCAGATCCCAGATTCGCTGTTTTCTTTTTCTTTTTCCTTCTCTTTGCAAGGACTCCCGAGCAATGGGTATTCGTGGGGGGGGGGGGGGGGAGAGAAAGGAGGGGGTATCACGGAAGGCGCCTGGTGAAAATCAACTCCCCCCCCCCCGACCGCGGAAAGAAAGAGCGAAGAAGCGCTCCGGCTCTCTTGCCTCTCTTAAGTAGTGGGGATTGTTTGCACCACTCTAGTAGCAGAGCTCGCCGTCTCGGCTCCTCAGACTGTCCGTCATCCGGCAACGCCTGGAGGCAGCGGCCGGAGAGAGGGAGCTCACGGGATGAGCTGGGGAGGAGGACCCC
>NW_015415953.1:0-1647 GCF_001527695.2 Protobothrops mucrosquamatus | reverse complement strand
CCACCCTCTGGAACGAACTACCCCCCGAGATCCGGACGATTCCGGATCTCCTTACTTTCCGCCGCGCCCTCAAGACATGGCTTTTTCAGCAAGCGGGCCTGGCCTAGGGAGGATTTTAAATCGGGTTTATTTTAGGAGTAATTTTTAAATAGCACAACTTCAAATATTTGGTTTTAATTGGTTTTACTTCGGTGGGGTAACAAATGTATTTATGTTTTTAATATGTTGTGAGCCGCCCTGAGTCCCGTTGGGAGAAGGGCGGGATATAAATCAAATAAAATAAATAAATAAATAAATAAATACAAGTAGTCCTCCATTTACGACTGATAGTTTAACAACCATTCAAAGTTATGATGGCTCAGACAGGGTGCTTTGCACTCTATAAAGCATTTCTGGCCATTGTAAAATGTTGTACCCCTCCCACAGTCACATGATCAGAAGCTGGGTCATTGCAATCTGTTCGCATTTACGATTGGTTGTAAGCTCCATGTCATCATGTGATCACTATTTTCAATCTTTTCTGTGGTTTTACTGGACAATATCCTACAATGTTTTAACCTGTTCATATTTTTTTTACAACCCTATATTCCCACCAATTGTTCATTACTGGCAGATGATTTTTATAGATGTTCCAGGAATCATTTTGGCAACTGTATTATGTCATTGTTCATAATCAGTTTGTGCAATCTTCTTGCACAAACTGAGTATATGGTCTACTGTTTCTTCTGCCTGTCTGAGCAATCTGCTCTTTGAAACATTTGACATTTTTTTAGATCTGGCCCGGATTCCATTAGTTCAAATATCTTGTTCTTGAGCAGCCAATATCAAGCCTTCAGTTTCTTTTTTTAAATGTTTCAGTTGTTAAGTCATTGCCATGTTTTATCTTATTATTATTAATTTCCATAATAATGCCATAAGATATTTAAGACCTTCATTCATACAACTTTGCAGAAGAAACATGGCATGTGGGGATATATATGTGTGGAAGGTCCTATAATAAGGTTTGCCTAAGGCCAGACTCTGAATTAAAGCAAAGAAGATTTGATTCTTGAATCACAGCTTGAAAATTTAAACATGTGGATGTTTTCTCTGTATATTATTTTTTCTTAGCATTCACTTAGGATACTGATTTCATCTCCCTCTCCCATTTCAGGGTATAATTAGTTATGCCTCACAGAGTTTAAAGCCATGTATTTATTTTAGAAAGGCAGAGGAACTATGTGAGGATGTAATTATCATCTTATCATATTCAATCCAATATCCTTTCATCTTTGAGTAATTTTGCTGATTAGAATTTCTCTGCAAACAGGCAGTTCAGACAGATTTTGAGCTGCTTCAGGAATCACCAGTATAATTAATTTGAAAATGGGGCTGTATATCAAGTGGGGTTTTTATACACACATATGAATTTGGTGTAAGATCAGAACAATGTAATAAAAGGGAAGGAAGGAAGGAAGGAAGGAAGGAAGGAAGGAAGGAAGGAAGGAAGGAAGGAAGGAAGGAAGGAAGGAAGAAAGAAAGAAAGAAAGAAAGAAAGAAAGAAAGAAAGAAAGAAAGAAAGAAAGGAGGGAGGGAGGGAGGGAGGATGGAAGGAAGGAAGGAAGGAAGGAAGGAAGGAAGGAAGGAAGGAAGGAAGGAAGGAAGGAA
>NW_015415952.1:0-1647 GCF_001527695.2 Protobothrops mucrosquamatus | reverse complement strand
GCTAGCGGGACTGGCCTGAGGGATTTTAAAGGGGTTTTAATTACTTTTAATTGGACATATTTAAATATTTTGTTTTAATTAAATTTTAATTAGGGATAATATGTATATATGTTAGTATTTTATTCAATTGTCAGCCGCCCTGAGTCCGTAAGGAGAAGGGCGGGATATAAATGCAATTAATAAATAAATAAATAAATAATAATAAATAAATAAATAAATAATAAATAAGACTGCATACTTCACAATATGATTCATAGCAGATTTGGCACAGCAGTCAAGGGTTATCAAGGTGAACAGTAGCAGACTCGGGAAACAGCTCTGTGGAAAATCTGTACTCAAGGAGATGGAATTGGAAACTTTCTTTCCAACTCACACATCATTAGTATCAAATATTATTTAATCAATTATTAATGGTTTCACTTTGGAACTTTTTAAAACACTTGTGCTCAAACTTTGGCAAGTGCCTCAGTTTTACATTAAATACATTAAATATAACAATGTTTATTAGTTTTTTTGGCTTTGTTTTGTTTGTTTTTTGTTTTGGTTTTTGCAGTAGCTGTCCATGCTTTTATTCTTGATTGATTGAGTGTGATGTTTAATAAAGGTTTAGTCTAACATTCAGTCAGAATCTGCCTTCTTATAATTTAAATACATTATTTATGACCTTTATTTTTGAATAATGAAGAACAAGTCTTGTCCTGCTTCCCTTTGGCATTATTTCAGGCTCTTAAAAATGCCATTGTATCTCTCCACACTTTTCTTTTTACAAGAGTATTTCTTCAAGAGAAGTACAATTATTTCCATCTTTCTTTGAATGTAGTTTTTAAAATATACTTTTAGCTAGTTTATTGCTTAAATCAGCAATATAACATTTAAGACTAAAGTTCTGGTCAAATAAAAATTGATCAAAGGTATAAAATAAAAAGAACAGTTTGCCATGCCAGAATATATACAAAAATAATCCAGAAATAATTCAAAGTCACAGAGACATAATCTAGATCAGTGATAGCAAACCTTTTAGAAACCAAGTGCCCCAAAACCGCTCCCCCCGCTCCACCTCCCGCCCCATTCCACCCCCACCCTGCCTGCTCCCTGTCTGCCCACAGGGTCACCCACCACCTCCACAGCCTGCCACAGCAGATTGCCCAGGAGGCCCTGCAGTGCCATGGCGGCCACGCCCTCTGCCCGTGCCCCGCAGCAGCATCTTCATGTGACAGGGCGCGAGGGCAGAGTCTTGTCCCTGCTGCCTGGCTGCCATGTCATTGGCTGCGCTGCTCTGGGTGGGCTGGGCCAGGGGTGATTCTCTCAGGGGGCTGCTGGTGAGGAGGGGGCTATGGGGGGAGGCAGGGCTGGGATGATAGTGCATGTGCCCACAGAGAGGACTTTGAGTGCCACCTCTGGCACGCATGCCATAGGTTCACCACCACTGATCTACATATTTGGGGATAGTCTCCCAAAAGGGTTATCAAATACCCCATTCTAGTATATCACAGTCTTCTACAAACATTCCATAAAGGTTTTTGTACCTTCATCTCAAGAACAGAATAAAATCAAATCTTTCTTACAGTCATATACTAGCACAAAGTGTAGGGTACAGTCATTAAAAGCACAGAGGGATACATCAGAGTAAAATAAACACCACACACA
>NW_015415951.1:0-1647 GCF_001527695.2 Protobothrops mucrosquamatus | reverse complement strand
AAAGCCAGAACAAAATCTAAGCAGATTTCATTGACTGTTGGTTGGAAGAATAAAAGCCTCACCGTGTAAGATTCTGCCCCCCCTCACAAGGAAGTGCAGTGAATAATGGACTGTTGAATCTAAGACAAATTTCTGCACTTCATGAAGGTCTTCCCCCCCGCCGGAGGTCAGATTTAAACTCTGATCATCCCCACATTAGAGAAAGTGGATCGTTGCAGATCCCATGTCGATTTTACAGAAAGAATAGGCCTATGATTCCGCTTTAATTTGTAAATGGGAGGTTGGTGTTAAAAGTGCACGTTGGTTCAGATCAGTTTTCAAAATGGCATATAAGGCTGTAATCCTGAAAAACGCAACTGGCAAAGGATAAAAGGTAAGAAAACCAGAGGGAAAAGCATAAGCTCAAGGATATTCTTCAGCCTGGAAAAACTCAGTTAAAAAGGAACCCATTGGATAACCCTGGCCTAATAAACCCCTTTTTAATAATAATGATCAATTACCAAGGATCTAAATGGGAATCGAAGCACAGTGCATGGTTATGTTTTCACTAATATACTGAGCCACAGCTAGGTAGCTTCATTTTAGTCCTGTATAATGGATTGTTCACACTCCACCTTTGCAGGGGTCATGTGAACCTGGGAAGCTGGGTTACAGTGGTTCTATAAACCAATAGGATTGTCCAAAGGTCCTTGCTATCTTCTCAGTAAGCACTGATCTGTCCTGTATTTCTATACTGAAATGTCTGACTCACTTTTGCAGAGGCCAGGTTTTCTCTAACAAAACCTATATTACCTATGTGATTTGTAATTTCTAGGTGTGGAATTCTTAGAATTGAGGTGCAATTAAGTTATTTTTAAACTTTGGACGTACTGCTCTTCTAAACTCTGCCCCACCTTTTTTTTTCTTTTTCTTTTAATCAAATAGCATTCCCTTCCTTTAAACTCTGCTATTTCCAGCCCTTTTAGATCTGAGGAACGTCCTGGGGCCTTGCCTGAAAATCCTTTCTCAAAAGCACTGCAATGGAAGAATGCCCTCTACTACATATTGCTAATTGCGTGTGTGTGTGTGTGTCACATGTTTAAAAAGCAAATATAACTTCATTGCCTAATTCAGAATCGCTGTCACTACTAAGATGCTAATGCTATTAGGGCTGGCCGTGGCCAGGGGGCAAGGGAGGGTTTGGTCAGGGGGTTCAGGTAACAAACAGTGGTGACCAGCAACTGCTCTTACTATTAATTCTGACTATCCTTACCATTCATCATTGCTAGAGGATAGACTGCATGGCAGAGTCTGTGTTGATTAGGCTTAAGTAGCCTTCAGGTACAGGAAAGCCTCCTGATCTATCATGAATATGATCATGACATTTAACGGTCAGTCCAGTTCATGCCTTTAAGTGGCAGGAAGGCACCACATGTTTCAGGCAGCAAAATGGAGGACACAAAGAAGAGGGGGGGGGGGTTTCAATCTATTCTCCACAGCATCTGAAGAACAAGAAACAATGGATGGGAACTAATCAACGGAGAACCAACCTAGAATAAAGGAGAAATTTCCTGACAGTGAGAACAATTAATCAGTGAAATGACTTGCCTCCCTCCAGAAGCTGTGGGTGCTCCAACGCTGGAGGTTTTTAAGAAGAGATTGGACAAC
>NW_015415950.1:0-1647 GCF_001527695.2 Protobothrops mucrosquamatus | reverse complement strand
AGGTCATAAAATGGGGCAAAATTCACTTAACAAATGTCTCACTTAAGAACAGAAATTTGGGGCTCAATTGTGGTTGTAAGTCGAGAATTACCTGTACAAAAAAGATGCTGTGATTCTAGAAAGAGGATAATTAAGACAATTAAGGATCTGGAGGTTAAAACATAGGATGAATGGTTGCAAGAACAGGGTATATCTAGACTAATGAAGAAAAGAACTAGGGGCAACATAATTCCAATATCTGAGAGGCTGTCACAAAGAAGAGGGGACACCCTATTTTCCAAAACACCTGAGCATAAGACAAGTAATGGATGGAAATTTATCAAAGAGAGAAGCAACCTAAAACTGAAAAATTTCCTTGACAAGTGAGAAAAATTAATTTGTGGAATGGCTTGCCTTCAGAAATTGTGGGGGCTCCAACATTGGAGGTCTTTAAAAAAGATTGGATAACCATTTGTCCTGAATGGTATAGTGCAGGGATAGTCAACCTTGGCTCTTTTATGACTCGTGGACTTCAACTCCCAGAATTCCTGAGCCAGCACAGCTGGCTCAGGAATTCTGGGAGTTGAAGTCCACGAGTCATAAAAGAGCCAAGGTTGACTACCCCTGGTATAGTGTCTCCTGCTTAGGTAGGGAGTTGGGCTAGAAGATCTCCAAGGTGCCTTCTGACTCATGTTATTCTGTATTCTGTAAATTGCCAATACAAACTAAGCCTCTGTAGTATCATTAAATCAGCCAATATACTGATAGTCATTTATGAAATAAATATATGGTCTTGGCATTTGAAAGCAATCTCGCACGCCAAATCAATTTATACACAGAATGACAAAGATACTGACAAATGTTACCGTGAAAATTACTTTCAATGTCATCTCCAAGACTATCTGTAATTTCTTGGCATGATTTTTTAAAATGATCAAATTAATATGAACAAATTTGGACATACAATATTGTCAAAATGAAAGTATGGACACATTAGATCCTATGAGGGTTCTGGGCAGTATCTTAGATCTTCCTAGCACTGTGCTATTCTGGACAGAGCGCTGTAATGTTGTTTCTGGGGTCTGTTGGAGCCACTCTCCTAGCTTAGGAGTCACAGCCCCAAGTGCTCCTATCACCACAGGGACCACTTTGGCCTTTACTTTCTACATCCTTTCCAGTTTTTCCTTTAGACCTGGTATTTCTCCATCTTCTCATATTCTTTCTTCCTGATGTTGTTGTCATTTGACACTGCTCCATCTATCAATGCCTGTCTGTCTGGATCTGGAAATCCCATAGGATCTTAGCTTTCCTATTCTCCATGATCTTCTGTAGAATCTCCCACCTTGGCCTGGGAGGGTCTAGCCCAGGGGTAGGCAACCTCGGCTCTTTTATGACTCATGGACTTCAACTCCCAGAATTCCTGAGTCAGACTCTAGCCCATATTTTGTGCAGATGTTTCTGTACACAATGCTAGCTACTTGGTTGTGCCTTTCACTGTATACTGTTCTTACTTGCATTTTATAACCTGCCACTATGGTTTGGACTCTTTCAGGCCTCTCTACATTGTCTGCACTAGACAGATAAGATTAGATTAGATTGGATGGACATAGATATTAAGGATTTTTAAAAAGAATATAAAAACATTCACTTATTCTTGTTTCGTATTTC
>NW_015415949.1:0-1647 GCF_001527695.2 Protobothrops mucrosquamatus | reverse complement strand
GGATTATTGTAATGCACTCTAAATGGGGATACCCTTGAAGAGCATTGAGAAGTACAGCTGGCACAGAATGAGGTGGCACAGCAATTCTTAGAGCCCCTAGAGTGGCCCATGTTACACCACTGTTTTGTGAGTGGCTCATGTTACACCACTGGTTGTCTGTCTGCTTCTGGAAACAATTCAAGGTGTTGGTCATCACTTTTAAACCCCTGTATGGTGTGAGTCCAGTCTACTTGAGGAACTGTCTCACCCCAATAGACCGGCCTGTCCCACCCATGCTGGCAGAGGGGGCATACTGTGGATCCTGTCGGCCAAGGGATTTTGGCTGGTGCGCTCCAGGAGAAGAGCCTTCTCTGCCATGGCTCCTGCCCTCTGGAACATCTTACCCCTTAAGGTGAGATTGACTCTCACCCTCTTGATATTTCAAAAGAGCTTTAAGACCTGGCTCTGGCAGATGGCTTGAGAAGCCAATGGGGGAGCTTCATACTGGAAGTGATTAATTAAAATTCAATACCACCTCCCTCCCCCTCCCCGGTGCGTCCGGCTCCCTTCTTTGCCATCTTGTCTTCATTATTTTATCTGTTAATATTTTTATCTGCTGTGTTTTTATAATGGATGAGTTTAATGTTTCCAGTGTTTTACAAGATGGGCAGTAAATAAATTAATAATATCATATCATATATCTCATATCATCATATCATAATACCTCTTCTAGAGATGGACTCCTCTGGCCCAATGGCCCAACACCAAGGTCTTCAGAGAATAGCAGGAATGAGATCCATCTGAATCTCAGCTAACAAGCTATTCCACAGTGCAGGCATTCAACAGGAAGCATGGTTCGCGAATCCCATCAGATGACATTACTTGGTAGACGGGACCCATAGAATATCAATTCTCCCAGAACTGGTGGAATGGGCAAAAGTAACAGATGAAAGATGGTTTTGCAAATAACCCAATTTATAGGTAATAACTAGTATCTTTAATTTCTTCTGGAATCATACTAGAAGACAATTCAGGACCAAAAGTAGTTGCATAATTTAAACATACCACTGCATTTTGAACAAAGTGGGCCTTCTTAGAGATCTTCAAGGGTAGAACTTGTAACCCAAGAAGGAGATGCCAAAAGAATGAACTACCATGACCAAAGTCTCCTGCTCCAGCAGTGGGCAGTGAGCAAGCATGATGATGACATATTGTAAAGCATCTCCTGGCCACATCACTACCTGCTCTTCCAGTAAGAGATGAAAGGTGAAAGTCTTGGGATCTCAGATAAGGAAGTGCAACCCACTGAAGA
Organism: Protobothrops mucrosquamatus; assembly: GCF_001527695.2. NCBI lineage: Eukaryota > Metazoa > Chordata > Lepidosauria > Squamata > Viperidae > Protobothrops > Protobothrops mucrosquamatus. The sequence continues at coordinate 356 of NW_015415949.1, read as the reverse complement.
CTTAACAATGGAATATCCTGAGGACAGGGCCCCCAAATAAACCTGCCAGTTGGTTTTTTCAGGGTTGGTTCTGAATTTGTTCCTCTCCATACAGGCCTGCACAATCTCTAGAGACACTGGGTGAGGATTTCAACAGTATCACTTGATTTCAACAGTATCCCTCAGACCGGTACGCTCCCACAGAGTGGGCCTCCTCAGGGTGCCGTCGGCCAAGCAATGTCGGCTGGCGACCCCCAGGGGGAGGGCCTTCTCTGTGGGTGCCCCTACCCTCTGGAACGAACTACCCCCCGAGATCCGGATGATTCCGGATCTTCTTGCTTTCCGTCGCGCCCTCAAGACATGGCTCTTCCAGCAAG
>NW_015415948.1:0-1647 GCF_001527695.2 Protobothrops mucrosquamatus | reverse complement strand
AAGAAAAACTCCACTATAATAAACTATTAGTAATAATAAATCTAATATTCACTCATAAGCCAAATGGAACTTTTTAGTCCCATATTTATTCTGAATATAATCTATCCATCTTCTCCAAACCGAAGTGTATCTTTCTTGTGAATGATCCTTCAAATAAGCAGAAATCTTGGCCATTTCTGCTAAATTTGAAACTTTAAGCATCCATTCTTCTATAGTAGGCAAGCAATCCTTCTTCCAATATTGCCCTACTAATAACCTTGCAGCTGTTATCAGATTCAACATCAAATTAATTTCTTTAGTATCACAATCTGTAATATCACCCAACAAAAATAATTGTGGGGTGAACTTTATCTTTTTCTTTAAAATCTTTTGAATGTTCCACCAAATCTTAATCCAAAAGGCTTTTATATTTCTACAGGTCCACCAAATATGAAAATAAGTAGCGTCCAAACTACCGCATCTCCAACATTTAGGCTGTAAATTAGGATATATACAAGACAGCTTTTTAGGATCCAGATGCCATCTATAAAACATTTTATAAAAATTTTCTCTTAAGTTCTGGGCCTGGGTAAACTTTACATTTCTAACCCATATTGTCTCCCATATATCCAATGGAATCGGTTCTTGAATGTTTTGAGCCCATTTTACCATACAATCTTTAACTAATTCCATTTCCGAGTCCATTTCTATTAAAATGTTATAAATCCTCTTTATATGCGCTTGATTTGAATCTTTAATCTGTTTAATCAAATTCTCATCCAATAATGTGATACCAATCTTTTGATCTAATTTCCACCTGGCCATCAATTGGGTATACTGAAACCAAGATTGTACAACATTTTCTTGCTTTAGCTCCTCTAACGATTTTAATTGCCAATCATTTCCTTCCAATCTAAGTAATTCCTTATAAGAGATCCTATCCAAATTCACACCCTTAGATACTCCCTCTATCATGTGTCCAGGAATACCCCAAATTGGTATTTTATAATTTAACTTATAATAATACTTCTTCCAAACACGCAATAGAGCACTTCTTAAAATATGAGATTTAAAAGCCTTGTCCACTTTTTTATTATAAATTAAATATGCGTGCCAACCATATAATAGATCCCACCCCTCTAATTGAAGTGTACTTTTATTACTTAAATTAAGCCAATCAGTAACCAATGTTAAGACCATCGCATCATAATATAATTTTAAATTAGGTGCCTTAAGTCCACCCCACACACTCTTCTTAACCCATGCACCAAGGGTCTAGGACCTTTAGGCTCCTACCCTTGGCCATGGTCTTGTGGAAAACGAAAGGACTCTTACGAATTCCAGAGGGTTTTAGCAGAGAGATTTATTGCACAGGTTCAGAAGCAATAGCAATAAGCAATTCTGAACTCCGAGGGCGGGCTCAAACTTCAGTTTTATACTTTCCTTTTCTCAGGAACAAAGGAATACATATTGAAATACACATTGTAATACATTAGGTTCATTTCTCACGGGTATACAATGGAGGGTTTGCTACATACATTGTATCCATGTGCAATGCGCATTAGGTTAGTCACATATTACTGACACAGAATTTTCCTAGTGATTATGCATTATTCCTGACACATCATTATTCTAGTAATTATGCAGACAAATCATTATTTTAGTAAT
>NW_015415947.1:0-1648 GCF_001527695.2 Protobothrops mucrosquamatus | reverse complement strand
CTCCTCCTCCTTCTCCTCCTCCTCCTTCTTCTTCTTCTTCTTCTTCTTCTTCTTCTTCTTCTTCTTCTTCTTCTTCTTCTTCTTCTTCCCTCCTCCTCCTCCTCCTCCTCCTCCTTCCTATTCCTATTCCTCTTCTTTCCCATTAATTTTGCTGGATCATGAATGTATATCTGCCTTATAGAGGTTCTTCAGCTTTAGCTCATTCCCAAAGTCCTCATGTTGCTTTAGAATTTGGATGGCTGTTCAGGATTTTTTTTTATTTTTTGGATAGAGGATCAACAACAACTTTCCTTAAGCACTAGACTGTGTGGATGACTTATAAGAGAAAGGAGAGAGACAGACAGGTGTCAGCTCAGCCCCACTTCAAGACAAAGCCACGAGGGGACCATGTTCTACTGCCTGGAGCTTTTCTCGACATGGAGTCTCTCCTTATTATTAGACTTTGGAAAATCCAAGATAGAAAAGGGATCTTTTTGATCCTTCTGATCCACCCACTCATGGTTTGCCCTGCCCTTCACTCTCATTGGCTTCGTGGACTCACGGAGCCTGTAAAAATTTAATCATAAATAAAGGAGTTAAATCTCAACCCAAATAAATGAAATTTGTTTCCTATGCCCACTTTTTAATGACAGTTGGAGAAGATGAGAAGTTAAAAAAAACCCTCAAACAATTCAAATTTCAAAGGAGCTTTGATATCTTACCCTTGAAATTAAATAAAAAAAAAGAGTTTGGTTTATATTAGGTGTAGTGAAGCTACAACTTCAATCGAGATGTTATTTCCATTATGCATTTAAAAAAAAAATCTTAGCTACTATGGTTTATCAGGTTGATTAATTTATCTCCTCAAGGAAACTTTCCTAACTTAGCTTTCAAGTCACTTCCTCTTCCTTCCTTCAAACAGCATGGAAAGAAACTAAAATTAATTAGCCACGATCATTATGTCCCTGCATGTATATTCCTTTATAGTTTTCTTTCTTTTTTTTTTTGCCTTTTTCTTTTTTCATTTGGGGAACCATTAAGAATGCATCGCAACTGCAATTTTAGGAATGGCTTTCTGGACACAGTGGGAAGTCCTTGCAAGCTAGAGTTTTATTTTTATGTTGCTGATCCTGGAAAGAAGGAAAAGTTCTCCGTTGTTAGGAAGATACTTGAAGTGACATCATCAAAGTTGCTGTTCTTGGTCTCCAGATGCAGGTGGACCCTGTTTATTTGCAATAACAGAATAATCCAGTTGCAAGGGATCTTGGAGATCTTCCAAGTCCAAGCCCCTGTCCAAACAGGACACTGGCGACCCTATATACCAAGTCTCTTCTTAAAGACTTCCAGCGATGGTTCAGTTCAGCCACATTACTGCAACTCCTTATGGGGAGGAGCTATGGGGAAGCTATGGGTGATGAGACACTAGGTGTCCAATTTGAAATCTAGGCTTTGGAGAGGAAAAAAAAACATGAGTTAATTTTTCAGACCCTCTGTAATTCCCATACTGGTAGCTGCAAGAGTAGATGTGATAGTTCTATTCTTTTTTTTTTAACAAGGAATTCAAAATGTGTTCTACCTTGTCCTCCTGTTTTATATTCACCAATTCTCTGTAAAATAGCTTAGGGTAGAATAACATGGCTGCCCTCAACATGTCTCACTGTAGGTTTTT
>NW_015415946.1:0-1648 GCF_001527695.2 Protobothrops mucrosquamatus | reverse complement strand
CATTCATTCATTCGTGCACGGAGGGTGTGTTCCCACAACGGATTTAACTAGGGTAGATAAAGAGCCGTCCAGGGAAAGGCAAATTGCGCTCTTCGCCCCCAACCCCTTTCAACGGCTTTTAGAATCCCTTTAAACTGCTGGTGGTTTCTGAAGGTCGCCGATGCGGTTGCTTGCTATTTAGGACGTATGAGACGTATGAAAAGTGTAAAAATGCTATCACGGTTAACAAACACAAAGCGACAAATCGTGTGACAGAGTCATTCACAGAACGCATTTATCTTGATTGGTCTTTTCCGGGCTTACCGTAGGGTGCTGTGCAAACCCGTTTTGTTGATGTACACAGTATTGATCGGTATATTATGCAAATCCGGAAAATGTGTTAATTCAGAAAGCAGCTTAAGTGTGAATCAGGCGTCGCGTGTGTCCCTTAACGAGTTGCAAGCCTCATTGTTTTAATTGCTATCAAATTCTGAGAAATGCTTAAAGGCAAAGATGCCTTTGAGTTAAGTTGGCTGTTGTTTGAGTCCGCAGGTGCAGCCATGTTCCTATCTTACAGGGCGCTGCTGTCTTCCAAGATGTTTTTCAACTTCGGAGGCTTACTAGCAAGCTGCTTGTCTTTTGATGCCTCCCATCCAAATACTAACCAGACCTGACCCTGCTTAGCTTATGCACACAGAGAAAGTCAGCCAGGTGCTTTTACCTTCTGAGACAAAAGGAAGGTTATAAGAAGGAAAATGATGCACAGCGGCAAAAATGCAGTGGAACAATAAAAATGAAAATAAAAATGACAGCAAGAACACACATGCTCTGAGTAAGAACAAATATATAATACACAAACTGGTGTATTTCAATAATAATAGAAAATATAACATAATAAAAATATTTACCATATAGTAATAATAATAATAATAATAATAACAACAATATAATAACAATATAATAATAATAATAATAATAATAATAATAATAATAATAATAATAATAATATAATAATAATAATAATAATAATAATAATAATAATAATAATAATAATAATAAAGTTGGAAAGGGCCATGGAGGTCATCTAGTCCAACCCCCTGCTCAGGCAGGAAACCCTACACCATTTCAGACAAATGGCTGTCCAGTCTCTTCTTAAAAACTTCCAGTGTTGGAGCATTCACCGCTATTATTGGACACTCTTCTGATTAACCATGTTTTGTGGAATCAGATTGAAATGCATTATTTTCTTATATCAACTTACTTTATTTTATATGTTGTCTATACCAAAGTGTATTCCCCAACTACTTTATATCTTTTGAAGAAACTACTCTTTATTCTTATAACATTCCATTCATTTTACTGAATAGACTTTTTAATGCATTGGGTTCAATAATGACTCTACTGGGGTCCTCCTATTACTAATCAGTTAACAAGATTTATATGCTGGCTTTTCTCTTGAAACTCAAGAAGGTATATAATAATAATAATAATAATAATAATAATAATAATAATAATAATAATAATAATAATAATAATAATAATAATAATAATAATAATAATAATAATAAAGTTGGAAGGGACCTTGGAGGTCATCGAGTCCAACCCCCTGCTCAGGCAGGAACCCTACACCATTTCAGACAAATGGCTGTCCAGTCTCTTCTTAAAAACT
>NW_015415945.1:0-1648 GCF_001527695.2 Protobothrops mucrosquamatus | reverse complement strand
TTTAAACATCAAGCTAATTTTGACTTACTTAGTATAAGAATAGATTTTCTAAAATTTCTGTTGAAAGATAATAACCCTGATTTTTTTTTAATCTGGTTTAAAATTTAATTTCTGATTAACAGAATTCTGCTGAACTTTAAAGATAAATCCTCAGGATGTACCAGATATCATTCTTCAACATTCATTAAAATTAGCTTTTGGAAGGGAGATTTTGAAACACTCAAAAGCTTAAAACTAAACAGAACAAGTCATTATTAATTGCAAGTGTCTATTTACATGTCAGGTTAGGGATTCATGGTTTTTTTTATAGAGGAAAAGGTGAATTTGAAAACATTGTAAAACACAGCATAACATATTCCTGCTGTCATAGAATGCACCATAAAGGTTTTGGATTGGCTTGTAGTAATCAGAGTGTCTTCAAAATACAAGATTTGATGGGGGGGGGGGAGGGAGGGATGATTAGGAGAAGAGGCTCTTTTAAAAATGTAACCAAAGAAAGAAGCCAAGAATATCCAATACCCATCTGTGATTTTTATAATCATTTTATTCTGCATTGAACGTAGAATTATTTCTTAAATTTCTTTTCTTTTTACCCCAGACATCTAATGTAAGATGAGAAATAACCAAGCTTGTGAGATCTACACAAAGTTTTTTAATGATAATTTCTGATATTTGATAAACAAGGCCTAATGCAACTAGCCCTTTTTTTAAAGCAACTGCCTCATTTATCAACCATTCACAGTTACAGGAGTGATGAAAAAAGTAACTTTGCAAACAATCCTTGCGTTTACAACCTTTGCAGGTCTGTGTAAGCAAAGGAAAACTGAAATAAGTTCATAAGCACAGTCAGTTTCGTTAGCAACCACTTCACGTAATGATCAAGTTGCTGGTCCCAGTTACGGTTGCTAAATGAAAACTACCTTCACATAACTCATCTATTGGGATTTTCGAGATTCAGAGTCCAGATTTTTTTTTTTCTTCCCCAGAACTGAATAGAGTACAGGATCCTTTCCCACAAATATCTACTGTAATCAACTTAAAACTTTTTTTTTTAATTTCTGCAGTACAATTTAGGGCTGAAGAAATATCATTTTGTGATGCTATTCAGGTTATGAAGAATCGGTCTCCCAACAGCAACTGATAGGACCCATCATTCTTTCTTCTATTCTCCATGTATGTAAAAAGTCCTGTTTCTAGATTGCCTTTTTAATCTTCACTGGAATCAGGATTGAGACAAGAAGACTCTGTGATACTCCCGCCCAGATATTTCTTTTCCCATTGAGTGTCTCTTTGTGCATGAATTGTCTCTACCAGCTCCCCTCTTTTTCCTCTCTATCCTCAGCACATTGTCTCATACCTGCCATTGTTAATATATGTGAGAGATTAAGCCTTGAGAAAATCAGTAGATCTCAAGAACTGAAGGAAACACCAGAGGCATCATCAGCCCATTCATTAGACAGCGGAGGAAGCCATTTTAATGAAACTGAAGCTTTTCATTTAGATTTTTTTGGCTGCCCAATTTCCTTTCCTCTCTTTTTCCCTTCTTTTCACCAGATGCTACTATTGTCCAAATGTTTCTTAAAGGGTAAAGATTCAAAATAGTTTAATCAGATGTGGATCAACAAAATGCTTTTCGTTTCATGACAGA
>NW_015415944.1:0-1648 GCF_001527695.2 Protobothrops mucrosquamatus | reverse complement strand
ATATATATATATATATATATATAAGTAATTATGCTAAAAACATGATCCCTGGGTGCATCCATGCCAAAACAAATAAATAAATAAAATATATATATGGTAAAAGCATACAAACGTAAATGAGCACCAGGAAAAACAAAATCTTTAAAAAGTTTAAAAAGTTTTAATAAATAGTGATCCAAGCTTTCGCCGGCTTTCTGCCGGCATCTTCAGGGATCCATGTCGGTCAATGGGAGGGCACTTCTTATATTCTGGCCACCTTTGCACCCGGCCCATAGGTGCTGTAGTGACGCTCCAATGGCCAATCGCCGTTCTAACTCCATTCTCACTCCGTTCAGCTGATCTACCCGAGCCATGCCTATTTCACACCATCGCTCCACACCCACTCTCCTCCCTCCTGCCTGTTTCCTATCCTGTAGACATGCCTCTCCCTTTCTTCAGTCTTCACGCAAAAAGCAAACCCAAACCCACACAGATGATGAAGCACGACCACAAACTAGAAGCCAGTCCACAGCTGCATCATTAGCCACTTTAAACCCCTCCAATCCATACATGAAGCAAACTGACACCCACCATAAAGATGTGGCATGACCACGAACATGAAGCCGAACAACAGCAATGCAGCTCACCATCTCAAATCCCCCTGCAACTCAGACTAACCTGAGCACAACAAAGCCCCCACCCAAACAGAACACTCCCCCATCCAATCAGAGCACAGCCAACCCCCCATCCAATCAGAGCACAGCCAAGCCCCTTAACCAATCAGAACATACCTCCACCCAATCAGAACACAGCCAAGCTCCCACCCAATCAGTTCAAACCCCACTGGCACGCATGCCATAGGTTCGCAACCATTGGTCTAGGGGGTCAAGGCACCTCGCTAAATTTTGTAGCTGACAGGGATTCGAGGCCAACTCTCCCTGGTCTGCTCCAACGTTTTGTATACATACTGTATTTTCTGTTTTCTTGGAAAGTGATAATGTGCACTAGATGGACTAACATAGTTTTGTAATCGCAACAGAATGATTCATCACTTCATATTTTCCATAGATTTTTGACTGCAGTCCCAGTAAGCTACATATGTATGATGGCAGCTCTTTAGATAGAGAAAGTTGATTAAGATAATGGATCTAAATATTAAAGAGGTGCGTGTAACAAAATTTTCTTCTTGTGAACTTCTGCAACATGGCAGTTATGGTATATGGTTTCGATGAGGAGATTCAGCTTCAAATTTTTACTTGACTATGGATCTCAGTGGGTGATTGGAAGCCAGTCATTATGTTGCAGCCCAACATATTTCAAAAGATTATTGTTGTTGGAATAAAATAAGGGAGATCTCTATTTACTGTATGCTGTTTTTATCTCTAAAGGCTTTATTAGACATCTTAACATATTGTTTCGGACAGCAATAGGAAAAGTGTTTGCATTACCTTCTGTCAGTATTTTTTTTTGAAATCTTAGTCTTGCACTTTTTAAGTATTATCATCCATTTTATTCAGTATTTTAATAAAAGGAAAAAGAGAAAAAGACCAGAGAGAGAAAGGACTGACAAGTTCTGAATTTGTTTTTTTTAACTCTGTCAAAACAATGTCACAAAAAATGATGAAAAAAATGATGCTGCCACTAATGAAACTGTTGAAAAATTACTTAG
>NW_015415943.1:0-1648 GCF_001527695.2 Protobothrops mucrosquamatus | reverse complement strand
GCGGCGCCACCTTGATCAACTGAGGGGCCGAATCGGGGTCGCTGGGTTACGCCAAGAAAGCGTGGCCGACAACACGGGCGGGGCCAGAGACAACGGCGGGGACGAGTATTGGCCATTGGTTCCACCCGTCAGTCAACCACCTCGAGAAGCGAGACCCATTGCAGCGGCCCAAGGACAACCCCGCAGAGGGAAGAGTACCAAGGCAAGAGCTGAACCGAGTCACACAGTTCCCCGCCGATCAACGCGAGGGCATCGGCCTCCCACATATCTGAAGGACTATGTAACCACTATTCATCAAGGATGATAGCAAGAACTTTGAGGGGATGGGGTGTTGTGTTCTTTTGTATTCCCCCCCTTAATCCCCTATGCGCATCCTGATCACCCATTAAGGGTGATTGCCCTTCTCCATCTGCATACAGTTTCATGCCCGTTGCTGGTTGGCTAACTCGCAACGGGGTCTTACCAGCCAATAGAATTGTGTGATTACGAGCCAGGGGAATCCCATAAAAGAGGGTTCCCCTGGCCCAGATGCGAGTCCGGATTTACTTTATGCCTTGCCAATAAACCGAGAGCTGACTGTCACTCGACTCGTATCTTACTGCCTGCGCGATCTAACACTGAGCAAAAACGATCAGTTAAGAACCTCACACTCCCCATCATGTGAATAAAGATGCAGCATTCCCCATAAAGGGTGCTGAAGGCCTATAGACACCTTTTATATGTGATATTTTTGGCCAACACTTTGGTATAAATCTGGATTGCTGAGAATGCTCAGATACTAGCCCTTATAGTGATATGTATGTCAGGACCCCAAGACTGGCTGGGCTGTAAGTAGAATGAATCTTCTCATATGCTTGCCCATTTTCTTCAGTCAATGTTCAGAAACATCTTAAAATAGGTTTACGGAGAAAATCTGCAAGAGAGCGTTCCCCAACATCAAAGGAAAAGAGGTCTGCCTCATGTACTCGGGAGCCTCATGCATTGCAAACCAAGACTAGTGTGAAGGTCCTTAATTTTTCTTGAGAACGTAAGTACATAAGCAATGCTGTGCTGGATTGGATGCCTGGCCTATCTACTCCAGCACCCTGTTTTTACAATGGCCAGCCAGCTGCACAAGGAAGCCATAGGTCAGGGGTGTCAAACTCAATTTCATTGAGGGCCGCATCAGCATTGCGGTTGCCCTCGGGGGGGCGGGTGTGTGTGGCCAGAGTGGGTGTGGCCTACTGGGTGGGCATGGCCAGCTCTACATCGTTCGTGTCAAGGGTGCCTGTAGGGGCCTGGGCAGGAGTGGGACAGATCTGAGGGTCTCTGGCAGAAAGGGGTGGGACCAGGGCAAGTGCAAAGGCATGGTCCATTTCTTCATTCCTCACAAAGGGTGACACCTCCCCAGCATGCACCCAGGGGGCGGGGCCAACACAGCAGGGGCTGGTTCCTCGCTGTTTCTAGACGGCCTTGTGGAGCTAAGACTGAATGCCTTTCAGCATAGATGGCCACCACAAAATTGTACATTGGCTCCTGGCTGGCCTAGACCAGGGCCAAGGCAGCGGGGGCCGTTCCCTCACTGTTTCCAGGATGGCTTCGTGGGCCACATGAAACCACTTCGCGGGCTGCATCCGGCCTCCGGGCCTTGTGTTTGACATGTCTGCCA
>NW_015415942.1:0-1648 GCF_001527695.2 Protobothrops mucrosquamatus | reverse complement strand
TTTGCCCAAAGCAGTAGCTAGTCTTATACATATGCAGATGTGGAACCATCAGGAAGTTTGGAGCCAGGGATCTCAAGACAAAAGAAGCTCTTAAGAGTCATTAGCCCCATCACCTGGGAAGCAGGATATGATAATGGGATTAAACCACAGATATCAAAGCCTAGAAAAACACTCAGAAATATCCTCAAAGTTCATGCCATAGGAACAGGAAACTATTCCAAGCAGGGCTAGAGGGTATAAAAAGACCTTCTGCCCATGTGCTCCCTCTCTTTCTTCTCCTCTGCTCCTTCTTGCAAGGACCATCTGTCTTCTGCAATAAACTGTAACCTTCTTCCCAAAGCAGTCGCCATGTTTGCTTATTTATTCACGGCTTGGATGAACCAGGATGAAGACTTACTTCTAACAGTACTCAAGACTATATTTAACTTCAGGCAGTAAAAACGTTTATCCTCAATCAAAACTAATTGACTTAGTGATGAAAGGGTCACATGTGATGGCCCACAAGAACCCCATGCCAAGTCATGTTGGCACTATTTGAATGGCTCCACATAAACATTAGAGCAAGGAGAAGAGCAACTGTCCAGTTTAAGTTAAACTGACTACAAGTGTCTGAAATGTTGTTGTTTTTCAATATGCAATAAGGCGTTCTATTAATCTGGAACTCTGCAGGTAAAACAAAACAGTGAAATACAGATCAATTTGTATTACCTCAGAGAGCAAAGTAATCAAAGTGTTAACAACCTGTGCTCTTCTCTCCCAGTCTTTAAGGTTGGTTCTAAGGGATCAGTTCCTTTACTATCCTTCTAGCATTCTCCTTCCTGTCAGCGTAAGCCTCAGGCTATCTGCTAAACATGCCACCAATGAGAAGGACACACTTATATATCCTTGGGTAGGTGGCCTTTTGGTAAAGGCTTGGGGAGAACAAACAAGGAGAATGTTTGCAAAGGTTTGCCAACCTTTGTTGAAGAATTTGGGCATTTGTGGATCTACTTGTTGCAATAAATTTGTGATCCTGGATGCCCACCATTATTTAGCAATTCCATTTTGAGTCTCTTTGGGTCTTTTAAATGAGCTCTGTAGGCAAGTGGACAAGGGAAAGAGGAAGGCAGAATGAAATGACTCTTTAGTGCTTGCCAAGCACCAAGTGAGCCAAGATATTGTCTCACTGAATCTGGTCTCTCCAGGCTGAACAGACAGTAAAGAAGACAAGTAAAGAAGAGATATGAGTGCACTCTGTGCAGAAACCTCAGGAGACTGGAATGCTTCAAATTTAGCACAATTCATTTCCCAGCAAACAGGAAAGACCTTTCACTTTATGACAGCAACAGCAGAGAATAATAGAATTGTATTAAGCAAGGCAAGGGGGAAAAAAAACCCAGTATTTTGAATAAAAGAGCTAGAGTATGTGAGAATCCCCAAGTTTTGCCTAGCTTGAACATAACTATGTATAATTTATTTATTTATTTATTTATTTTCATTAACTTATATGCCGCCCTTCTCCCCATGGGACTCAGGGCGGCTCACAGCATGTTAAAACAATATAAAACATTATCCCCTATAAAAGCCAATTAAAAACCAAATATTTATCGCTGTGTCTTATTAAAATCATTAAAATTGTCCCTATTTAAAATTCACCCTAGGTCAGACC
>NW_015415941.1:0-1648 GCF_001527695.2 Protobothrops mucrosquamatus | reverse complement strand
AATAATAATAATAATAATAATAATAATAATAATAATAATAATAAAAAAAAAATAAATAATAATAATAATAATAATAATAATAATAATAATAATAATAATAATAATAATAGTAATAATATAATGATAAAGTTGGAAGGGACCTTGGAGGTCATCTAGTCCAACCCCCTGCTCAGGCAGGAAACCCTACCACCATTTCAGACAAATGGCTGTCCAGTCTCTTCTTAAAAACTTCCGGTGTTGGCGCATTCACCGCTTCTGGAGGCAGGTTGTTCCACTGATTAATTGTTCTAACTGTCAGGAAGTTTCTCCTTAGTTCTAGGTTGCTTCTCTCCTTGATGAGTTTCCATCCGTTGCTTCTTGTTTGGCCTTCATCAAAGGGCCAAGTTGGAAGACCCGTCTTAAAGCCTCCTGGCTGAGGAATTCTGGGAGTTGAAGTCCCCAAGTCATCAAAGAGCCGAGTTTGAAAACCCCTGGATTAATCATTGTCATTTCCAGGTTGGATCTGTCTCTAATGCTCTGCCACCTGTTGCTTCCTGCCTTGCCTTCTGGTGCTTTGGAGAAGAAGTTGTCCCCCCCCTTTTTTGGGGCAGCCCCTCAAATACTGGAACATTGCTCTGTCCCCCTTAATCCTTCTCTTCGTTCGACTAGACCTACCCAATTCCAGCAACCGTTTCTTATGTATTTCAGCCTCCAATCTTTCTTACGTTATGCTGACCAAAGAAGCTGGATGGGGCAAGGGGTGGGGAGGTGGCATGGACTGAGAGCCCCCCCCAATACCCTGAGCAACGAAAGAAGAGCTAGCCCACCTTCCTGCTTCTTGAGCAGGTCATCCTTCTCGGGATTCGCAGGCAGCTCCGGCGGTTTGATCTGCGTGGCCAAGTCCGGGTTGATGTCGTGGCTGTAGCTGATGTAGTACATGCGGCAGCTGCACCTGGAAATGATGCGCTGGACCTGCTGGGTGGGCTGCACCTCGTGCGGCTGGTTCCAATCTGGGGGGGTGGAGGGGGGGGCAGAAGGAGAGCAGCTAGACCCGGGGCCAAGTGCCCAGGACCCTCCCTGCCCGAGCATCTTCGAGGACAGGATCCCGGCTGCGCTGCAGGAGGCATCGTGGCTGGCACCGCCGTCTCCTGCAGTGGGGCACCCTCCCCTCCCCCCATGCCAGTCCTGGGCAGGCAGGCTGGCTGCTGACCTGTGGTGGTGCTGACCATGCCACCCACGGCCTGCCCGCTCTCCATCAGCTCCTGCACGGAGTCCAGGCTGCGCTGGGGGTGCTCCTCAATGTTCTTGACCTGGGGAGGGGGGGGGCAGGCAAAAGATGGCATCTGGTCAGCAAGACCTGGGGGGGGGGGTAAAGCTAGGCTGAGCATGGGAGGGGGCGTGCAGGATGGAGCCTGGTCTCTATGGGCCAAGTTCCCAATTCAGAATAAGAGAGTTGGAAGGGACCTTGGGGGTCTTCTAGTCCAGCCCCCTGCTCAAGCAGGAGACCCTACATCCCTTTAGACAAGGGGCTGTCCAGTCTCTTCTTAAAAAGCTCCAGTGTTGGAGCATCCACCGCTTCTAGAGGGAAGCCATTCCACTGTTTAATTATGTCTAGGTTGCTTCTCTCCTTGGTGAGTTTTCATCCGTTGCTTCTCAACCTGCCTTCAGG
>NW_015415940.1:0-1648 GCF_001527695.2 Protobothrops mucrosquamatus | reverse complement strand
TCTCTCTCTCTCTCTCTCTCTCTCTCTCTCTCTCTCTCTCTCTCTCTCTGTGTGTGTGTGTGTGTGTGTGTGTGTGTGTGTGTATGTATGTATGTATGTATGTATGTATGTATGTATGTATGTATGTATATTTATTTCTTACCCGCCCATCTCCCTCAGTGCCTTTGTAGATCAAGCACTGCTGGTACTAGGATCACAGTCTAACACATGGGTGTCAAACTCGCCGCGTCACGTGACGTATCGCAACGTATTGTGACTTTTTTTGCATTGCTGGAGCTGGAGTGGGAGTGGCCTTCGCATGATGCAGCCGGCAGTTTGACACCCCTGGCCTAACATAACACCACCTTCCCAATCTTGTTCCCTCCTAGCCTATTGGACCAGATAATTATCATCCCCGGATACGAATAGTAGTTGAATGTAGCAATTGTTGAAATTCAGCCCATTGGGAAGACACCGAATTGAAGAAATTGAATTCTAGGGGTGGGATTTTCTGGTCAGTGTTTGCAAAATGTTGAAAGTAATCTGCGGGGGACAACAGTGAGCATGGAGTGAGCTGGGAGTAGGAACAGTAGAGTGGGGGCAACAACCCCAAACAGATGCCATTCTGTCTAAGAAAGGCACTATAGTCTTACAATACATTTAAATTGATTAATTTTAGAAGATATCCTTCCTTTATGGCAAAGAAATTAGTATCTTGAAGATTAATTGCAACTCTGCTACTCCTATTTAATTTCTGGGATCACATTTTAAGAAGTTTTTTTTTCCTTTTTAGTGATGCTTCTCAATCTTGTGCGCTGTTTTAGTAAATATCAAGAAATGTTGAATAGTGCTGCATGTAGTGCACCATGAAATTCCAGCCACTCTGAAAGAATCATCCAATTTGGCTTGGCTCCACTAGTTCTGGCTGATCATTGACTCCATTTGGACAGGCAAAACTATAAACAAACCCTCTTTTGAAATATAACATGCTGACTAGTTTGTTCTGAAGCTTGTCCCCTAATTTGTTCTATGATGCTGATCGTGTTTTTTTTTTTGTTAATTTGTGATTCAGAAGATAACCTACAGCTCAGTCCTTACAAGTGTAATATACAGGAAGGGGTGATCAGATTTTTGAGAGGAATGGGCTCTATGTTGAAGAGAAAGAGCTGTGCTTTGATTTGGAATTAGGAGAGTTCACTCAATAAGGCAAGCTATGCTAGGCTACAATGGGGGAATTGTGGTTCAAACTGTTTGGGAATTCATTGTAGTATATTAGTACATTGTGTGACCCGTGTGGAGATTGGCCAGTTAGGTGTTAATGCAGGCTGAATTGCCAGGCCAGGGCCTTGGTAGTTGAATGACTCTGGGGATGCCTGGATAACTTTGACGGTCTGGAGCAGCGGCCCCCAACCTTTTGGACACCAGGGACCAGTTCCATGGAGAAAGGTTTTTCCATGGACCAGAGGTGATGTGGTTTCATGTGCTGCCTGCATCCTGCAGATGGAGCTTTGCTTGTTTGCGTGGCCCGGTTGCTGGCATGCTGCAGATTGGTGCTGGTCCACGGACCGGAGGTTGGGGACCCCTGGTCTGGAGCATTTACAAGACCACGAGCAAGTTCAGCACTATAGGTAGAGAAAGCATCACCGAAAGCTGGAGAATTCTAGAATGA
>NW_015415939.1:0-1648 GCF_001527695.2 Protobothrops mucrosquamatus | reverse complement strand
GTCAAGAAGCCGTGCGCACACGCTAGTCAAGTTATAAAAGCAACTCCCATGGACTGACATTTTGAGCCCTGAGGACGTCAGCAGATAGCTGACGAAAGCTAGGCGTTTTAATTGGTTTTATTAGTAGTTTTAGTAATTTTAACATTAAACCAAAATTTTTTACCACATTCCCTGGTGCTCGTGTGTTTTTCACTGTTTTGTTTTCGGTGGGAAGCGGGTCCAAGTGGCTCTTTGAGTGTTTTGGGTTGCCTACCCCTGAACTAAACTGATCGGTCCTTTCCCTCCCTTTCCACTCCCATGAGTGACCGGGTGAGGGGATCCTTTCTCTGCAGCTTCTGCTCAGCCTGAGACCTTCCCTTTGGAGGGAGAGGAAGATCCTCCAGAGCTGCAGTCTGATCCTGCCCTCCAGAGGAGATTCCTTGATCTGCCCAGGGGGAAAAAAAAGGTTCTGGATTTCTGCCCAAGAAGAATCTCCTGCCATTCACAGGAAGGCACTGAAAATCTGGCTGCAGTTTTCAACTTCTGAGAACCAGCTCTGTCTTACTTCAGAAGCATCCAAAGCTAAGACAGAAACCGTCTTATTTCAGTTGAAGATGAAATCTGTTTGTGTTCATTGCACGTTTGGCACAGAATTTAATATTTCTGCTGCAAAAAAAAAAGCACAGGGATCCCACTGAAAAGGCAAGTTTTTATTCTTAGCGTAAGAAGGCTGTTAATGCATCTCTAGAGGTCTACGCAGGAAACAATTCTGCCCCATCTCTGAGCCTGGATGTTCAGGGGTTCCCCGAGGCCTGAAAAATAGTTCAAGGGTTCCTCCAGGGTCAAAAGGTTAAGAAAGGCTGCTTTAGGGAGGCTAAAATATATTTATATTTGTAACTGCTGTGAAGAATATCAGAAGCCACTTCTTTATATCTTTTTTCTTTATTTTCTTCAACTTGTTTTCTTTTCTTGTAGTTTTTCATTTTTCTTTGATTTCTTTGTTTAATCTTCTTTACTTTATGTTACTTTCTATTAGTTTTTATCTTTTGTTGAAAAGTTTCAACACAAATTATATAAAATAATTTAAAAGGTGAACAGGATATCAGAGATCATTAAAATGTATTGAAAACACAGAGGCTAAAGTCATAAAGCCTTTACATAAATCAAGGGTGTGACCACATCTGGAATATCGGGTGCAGTTCTGGTCACCAGACCTCAAAAAGGGGCAGGAGGGAGCTGGGGAAGGTCCAGAGGGGGCGACCCAGAGGATGGGAGGGTGGAAGCAGCCTCCCTTGGAGGAAAGGTTGGGACTTTTGGGGCTGTTTAGCCTGGAAAGGAGGCTCCCCTCCACTCTGGCCACTCTCCTTCCTCCTTCCTCCACCAGGGGGAGCCCTCTGGGTCCAGCTCTGCTCCCCTGAGAGGCCAGCAGGGGGCCTGGAGGGATCTGGGGGGATCCTCGGGGATCAGGGGCAGAACAGGCAGATCTCTGGGGTGTCTGCCTGGGGGGGGGATGGGCAGAAGAAAAAGAAATGTTGAAATGTTTCTACTTCTGGTTGGGCTTGTGAATGAGGAAGGATGCCAGAAACTCTCAAATCTAAGGAAAAGCCACTTGTAAGTACAGTTGAACTAAACTGACCAGGCAGATCTCTGGAGTGTATGCCTCGGGGGG
>NW_015415938.1:0-1648 GCF_001527695.2 Protobothrops mucrosquamatus | reverse complement strand
ATACGACAGCTGCCAATATTATATGGATAACTAGCAGAAGTGTTAACCTGGAACATCTTTATTTTTATTTTTTCCAATTCTTTGCCAATAATAGTTTACCAGTAGTTAGTAAGTTATAGACCCTATCTAAATATATTCTATTTTTGAGTCTTTAAAAATATCTAGTAGAAATGCTTCTGATTAATGGATAAATTTCCCCTATACATTTTTACATTTCTACAATACCATTTTCTAATGTTGGAAAATGACAATTAAAAAAACTGGTAAAATTATATCCCAGTTAGCATGAAAACTCACAATGTTAAGAAAAAAAAGAACTACTGTCTTATCACTATTGTATGTTTATGAAAAGCTGTAAATGGAAAGTTTACTTGAAGAACAACTACTTCATTTGCTCATAAAACCATGGTCCTTGAAGAAAATATTTCATAACCAATAGGTACAATTCTGAAGTTGCCATGGGTTCAAAAGATTTACTTATTATATGAACTCTAAGAAACATCAATGCCATTAAATCTATTCAGGCTAAGGCTCAGAATATATGGAACTGAAAGTCATACAAAAGGGAAGGGCACAGGTATAGCCACTGATTACCTATTTTTTAGTCGATGTTAGACATAGGGTAACTTTTGAAAGATTTATTGAATTATGATAAAAGAATGTATGTTTAGTCCTAGCTCAAATATTTATTTAAACAGAAGCTTGCATTATATGGCAATTTTATAAATGTTAATGGAAAATCAGGGAAAAATCTGGATCCTTTCTTTTATTTGGAAATGAAACCAAATGGAGAATGGAATGATAATGAAATTTAATTGGTGACTAATGTAATTTCATTTACGTTCAATCCTCCAAAGAAAATTCACCAGATTCCATTTTCACGGTCAACTAATTAGTCTGCGTTGAAGAGCAATCATCTATTTAATCAATTCATATTGTTAGGTACAAGAACATCCAAAATCAAAATGATAAACATCTCAAAGTGAAAAAAAAATAATGCACTGTGATAGCTAATTTAGGAATGTGTACCATTACAAAATCAAAATGTGTTAGAAATGAAGAAGGATGCTGAAAATCAATAAGATATTGTAGTAATTAGCTGAACGAACATGATAGTCAGCATTATCAAAATCATGTCAAAGCACAGGAAATGCCTTCTATTACAATTGTATTACAAATGTATAAACAAGTAAGGTTAAATTTAGCTAGAGATTATATGACAATATAAATGTGATACATTCACAAAACTTAATCAGACAGTCCAGGCTCAATACATTTCTCTCTATTTTTGTAAAAAAAAACAACTTCTTTAAATTACTGAAAACCAGATGAACAATTTGAAGCCTGTGCATTCCCTTCCCTTCCCACATTTTTGGGGCTCCCAACCAAAAATTGGTGGCAGAATACTGAAAATAATGAGAATTAGAATGGTTTCCGACTAATTTTTTTGGGAAAACAATTGAATAGGAATCAAAGTGCTGATAGGCAACAAGCCTATAACAATTAATAGATTTCCCTAACATCCAAAACAGAGGGGAAAATGGAATGTAGGGAATGACTATGTTGCTTTGTTTATTGTTTTTTTTTTGTCTGTTATGGAGAAGCTCCTGCTGGTCTGTTATGCAGGAGCTCCTTCACAACAGACAAA
>NW_015415937.1:0-1648 GCF_001527695.2 Protobothrops mucrosquamatus | reverse complement strand
AAAACCTTTCAAAACAAACATCGATTTTAAATCAGTGTTAACCAGACAGGCAGCCTCTATAAGGCCAGTCTGGAAAGGGAGGCCCTAACACTGTCTCTTTGTTAACACTATGAAAGCCCTGTCAGTATTGGACAAAGACAGATTTGCAAGGGATGTTGCCATGTGTCAGGTGCAATAGCTAAGTAGGGGAATGCAGGGGGAAAGAAAGTGAATATAACCTCAGAGGAAAGGGATGCATTACGTCAGTCCTGCCTTTCCTTAGCCGCAGCTCAGTTTACAGCTGGGCACAGGGCACAACTGCATTCGTACAATTTCCCATCTGGCAGGGACAACTATCAAGCACAGGAATGTAGTAAAAACAAAAAAGGTAGGGATGTTCTTACAAACTTTAGAAACACTGTAAACAATTAATTGCCATTAATTAGGCTGGAGCTTTTCAGATGCTTGGAATTAATTAAGCTTAGATAATTGATCAACAAGGAAATCACTGAGAATGCCTCCTACAGCACACAAGGTTATTAGAGAGTTGCACAAAGGCTGAAGCAGGCGCTTCCATTAGCTCTCAGGTGCCATCGCAGCAGGCCTTGGTTCCTAGGTAGTCCTCGACTTACAAAAGTTCATTTTGTGACCTTTCGAACTTACAATGACACTGAAAAAACTGACTTATGACTATTTTTCAACTTATGACCCACGTCATGTGATTTACATTCGGATGCTTGACAACTGGTTCATGGTTTAGGACGGTTGCTGTGTCCACAGTTTTGCAACCTTCTTACAAGCAAAGTCAATGGGGAAGCCAGATTCACTTAATTTAACAACTGCAGCGATTCACTTAGCAAACGTGGCAAGAAAAGATGTAAAATGCGGCAAAGCTCATTTAACAAATTTCTCACTTAGCAACATAAATTCTGGTCTCAGCTGTGGTCATCAGTCAAGGACAGGGGTAGGCAACTTTGGCTCTTTTATGACTCGTGGACTTCAACTCCCAGAATTCCTGAGCCAGCATGGCTCAGCTTGGAAACCTCTCCCTTTCTCCTCAGCATGGCTGGCTCAGGAATTCTGGGAGTTGAAGTCCACGAGTCATAAAAGAGCCAAGGTTGCCTACCCCTGGTCAAGGACTACCTGGAATGCAATACTTTATCCTCTTATCTGAAGGAATGATAGCTGCTCGCAGAAAAAGGTAGGATCAGGAGCTCCTCTGGGCAGGCAGTGTCCAGTTTGCAACTGCTTCTCGGCCTTCTCCTTGATCTCCTGATGACAAACCAGCCTTTGAGCAGGGTTTGGATTACAAGGCTTCTGCACTTGACTCTGCTGATCTTGAGTTTGATCCAGGCCACGCTTGCACAATCCGTAGAAGAGGAAAGACCGCATGATAAATTAATTGTGGGGCACAAAGGAATAGCTGGTCTGCTAATCACCTGTTCAGCAACCAGCGAAGAGGTGGCAATGATAGTATTGGTGAGGTAGGCGAAGCCTGGAGGCATTGGAAGGGCTTTGGGGCAGGGCCTCAAATCCTTCCTGGTGGCGTGATGCCTGGTGGTGGTAAATTTATTTTAAAAAGAAAAACACTGGTGGGCCACATAGGAGTGCTCGATGGGCTGCCTACCACCACTATGTTGTAAGGCCTGATCTAGTCAACGGGTTAGAT
>NW_015415936.1:0-1648 GCF_001527695.2 Protobothrops mucrosquamatus | reverse complement strand
GGAGGAGGAGAAGGAGGAAGAGGAGGAGAGGGAGGAGAAGGGGAAGGAAGGAGGAGGGGAGGAGGGGGACGGGGAGAAGGAAGAGGAGAAACAGGAGGAGGAGGAGGAGGAGGAGGAAGAGAAGGAGGAGAAGGAGGAGGGGAGAGGAGGAGAGGAGAGGGGGGAAGGAAGGAGGAGGAGGAGGAGGAGAACCTTCCATTTTTCCCCCTTAACTGTATTACGTGAACTCACTGATATTTTCACATAGGTATCAGTTCTATGCAAACTGAAGATCCAGTTGTGAACATTTGGAACCGTTTTGGGGTTCAAAAGAAGAGCACCTTCCAGTGCTATTAGGGAAATGTGATTAGCTGTAACTGTTATTCTTTTTCATGACTATGAACAAAGAGAAATATGCCAAAAATACCTTGCGCAAAAGGAAAAAAAATACTAAGCTATTGCCAGGAGCTGTACAAACATATATTATACCCCAGAAATAAGATAATAGAATCAAAATGATGTTCTTATCACAGGCTATATAAAATCAATCAGACGTGGGTAATCAGCAGCAACTCCCCCAAATCAGAAAGCTGCCATTGATTAGAACTAAGGAGAAACTTCCTGACAGTGAGAACAATTAACCAGTGGAACAACCTGCCTCCAGAAGCGGTGAATGCTCCAACACTGGAAGTTTTTAAGAAGAGACTGGACAGCCATTTGTCCGAAATGGTATAGGGTTTCCTGCCTGAGCAGGGGGTTGGACTAGATGACCTCCAAGGTCCCTTCCAACTCTATTATTATTATTATTATTATTATTATTATTATTATTATTATTATTATTATTATTATTATTATTATTATTATTATTATATGATAATTCAAACTGCTATTATTACTGAAGTAGCAGTGCTACCTTGCACTCTGAAAATTATGGCAGCAGGGTAGAATCTGTCCTTTCCTAACTCTCTCCTCACATTTGGGGTGGAAAAAAGGGTTACTTGTAGAAAGGCTACAAATCTTCCCCAAATGACCTGATACACAGACAGGCCTCTCCTACACGGAATGAATACACTGGTTCAGTTTCAGCCTTTGTTTGTTCAGAACTACAGGTGTCCAATTTTACAACCTTTCTTTGCCATGGTTTTAAGGTGAATCCCTGCAATTCTTAAGTGAGTCACATGGCGGTTAATTGTTAAGTGAATTCAGCTTCTCTCCATTGCTTGTCGGAAGCCGACTGGGAACTAGCGACCACGTGACCCCAGGACACTGCAATCGTCGTAAATACATGCTAGTTGCCGAGCATCCAAATTTCAATCACATGTCTGTGGAGATGCTGCAACAGTCATAAGTGGAAGGCCTGGTCATAAGTCCACTTTTTTCAGTGCCGTTGTAACTTTGAACAGTCGCCAAACAAATGGTTGTAACCAATAAAGGAGAATATTTGTAGCTCAGGGTTGAAATCAGGAGTCGTTGGTGCTCTCTGAACTTGGTTATTTTCTTGCAGATGTTTCATTACCCAAATTAGGTAACATCACCAGCACTGAGGATGTTGCCTAGTTTGGGTAATGAAACATCTGCAAGAAAACAACCAAGCTCCAAGAGCACCAAGGATCCCTCAGATGGTTATAAGCTGAGGACACCTGGAAGTAAATAAGTCTCGCATTGGGTT
>NW_015415935.1:0-1648 GCF_001527695.2 Protobothrops mucrosquamatus | reverse complement strand
AGCCAGGTGCTTCTGGGATCGGCCAGGAGCCAGGTGTATCGGACTCCGAAGAGGATACGTCTTGGCTGGATCCACGCCAGCGTCGGAGGGACAAGCGTGCGCAGCAGCGGAAACGCCGTGCCAGAGATTTCAGCTGAGTCACTGGACCACACCCCACTGGCTATATAAGCCAGGGGTGTGTCGTGTGAAACTTTTGTGATGGACAATTTTGCTGAATTTCCAGTTGCAAGCACTCCGGCTATTTATCCTGGACTTATCGTATGTTTTGTTTTGTTCTGTATTATCAGTAAAGGCTTTGGCAGGCAGCGACGAAATTGCTGCCAAGTGTTCCTTTGTATTTGACTGTGCTGAGCAGTTTTTCAGCCCTCGGCTGACTGGTTGGAGGGTGTGAGTCGGACGGGGGACAGAACATCTTGTCCGTCACCAAGACAGAACCATCGTTAACCCACGATGGACCAACAGCAGCAGCAGCAGATTCAACAGCTGATGGATGCTAATCAGCTGTTGCAACAGCAAGTAGGCCATTTAACGGCTCAACGTGCTTTGGCAACTGCTCCTGCTGCTCCTCCTCCCCCTCCTCCTCCCCCTCCTCGTTCAAGATGCCCCGTGAAGGTGCCAGACAGTTTTTCTGGGCAGACGGAGCAGTTCCCGGCCTTCCTGGGACAATGCCAACTATTTATGGCAATGAGGCCGGAGGATTTTCCAGATGATCGGGCTCGGGTGGCGTTTGTGATCAGCTACCTTTCTGGCTCTGCCGCCCGATGGGCCACGCCCTTGCTGTTGCAAAACAGTCCATTACTCCTCGACTACCAGGGCTTTCTGCAACACCTGCGCGTCATGTACGAAGACTCCCTTCACGTGCAGACGGCAGCAAGGCGCATTAAGGACCTCCGCCAAGGGAAGCGCGCCTTGCAGGAATATATCGCTGAGTTCCGCCTTCTCGGCCAGGACTCAGCCTGGAATGATGCGGCGTTGATGGATGCCTTCCAGGACGGCCTCTCCGATGACCTGCAGGATGAGTTGGTCCGACTGGAGGTGCCCCCGACCCTTGACGCTTTGGTGCTCTAGTGCCTGCGTATCGATGCCCGCCTTCAACGGCGACGGCCTCGTCGATCCCTGCCGGAACCACTGCCAGCGGCGGCACCCCCGCGTTGCGCACCGACAGGACCCCGGACCGCCCCACGCTTTGTGGCAACGGGTGAGGAGCCCATGGAGCTCGGAGCAGCGCGACCTCACCTGACAGCCCAGGAGCGGATGCGGCGACGCCAAGGGGGATTGTGCCTTTATTGTGGTGAGGCTGGACATTTTGCCGCCTCATGTCCCAGGAAGCAGAGTGGGGCGCTCAAGCCTGTTCCGGAGTCTCGGCGTGATCAGCCGGGAAACGGGCCAGGCCTGGCCTAGGGGAAACCCTGGGTCGGGCACGTGAACATGCCCCACCGGAGTCGGCGGCTGTGGACTATGAGCCCCCTCGGCACCTGATTCTGGACACCCGGGTGTTGTTGGCCAACCGGTCGGAGGGGCTCCAGGCACATGCGCTGGTTGACTCGGGGGCCACGTCGAACTTTATGGACCAGGCCTTTGTGGCCCATTTTAAGGTCCCCCTGGTTCCAGTGGACCCTCCGTTGAGGGTCGAGACTATTGATGGGCG
>NW_015415934.1:0-1648 GCF_001527695.2 Protobothrops mucrosquamatus | reverse complement strand
TCTCTCTCTCTCTCTCTCTCTCTCTCTCTCTCTCTCTCTCTCTCTCTCTCTCTCTCTCTCTCTCTCTCTCTCTCTCTCTCTCTCTCTCTTTCTTTCTTTCTTTCTTTCTTTCTTTTTAAGATATGAGAAATGTAAAACTGTTGAGATGGCTTGTATGAGGAAAAAGACTTAGATACTTATGTGTAATTAACTCTGAGAAAATCTTAATGGATAAGAATGTCTTGAACATTGAGGGGAAAACAAATCTAAATAAGAACTTTGAAAACAGGATCTATGACAAGATAATTAAGATGTTTAATTAGGAAAGAAGCCTTATATTGATGTTGTCGTTACTTGTATAAATACTAAAAAAATATTTATATTCAATTTTTATCAAAATACTAAGAAATGTACTAATTTAAGGTTGGTAAAAGAGAATATTAGTGGAAGAAGAGAAAATCAAGGAAAGCTACTATGTGGATTATGGAATTATAATTTTTAATATGGCAATAATCCTACTGAGAGAGTGGATGAAAATAAATTAATATTCTAACACAGGAATAAACACAGCCTATGGTCCTCTGGATATGACTGAGCTACGACTTTTATGCTAGCTGGGCTGCAAAATGTTGTAGTTGAGCTTGTGGGTTTCTATAGCTGGCCAATATATAAAAGTGAATTGAACTAGATGAATGATAAATCTAACCCAGCAAGATAATTTACAGCTTCAATACTATATTGGATTTTAAAGAATTATTGAAGTACATTTAATCTTAATTGACTACATGGAACAGCGGAATCCACTGATCTCATAGAATCTGCAAACTTTTTGTCCAATAGAAAGGAGAAAAAGAGGAAGAAATGATGAAGATGACAACAATTAAAAATACTACTATTACTATAGTAGTAATATTACAGTAATGCTGCTGCTGCTGCTACTACTACTAATGTTTCAGAAAGAATGGATAGCATCAATGCGGGACTGTTGTGAAAATAAAATGATTTTAAAAAAGAGCTCTTTGGTCTGCTAACTTGCAATAATCAGTGTTAGTATTTCATTCCACTTCTCTGCGTTTGTTTGTTCCTTTTTAAAAATGTCTTCCCATCCATCTTTTTTGCAAGTGCAGAATTGATCCTCACACTACGTTCTCAAGTGCTCTGTCTACGGCAATGTCCCTCAATCTTTGTCACAGTGGTCCTTTCCTTCGTTGAGAAAAACAGTCTGAGCAATTTGATTGCCATCGCTCATGACCCATGTGAAAAATGAGAAAATAGGAGGAAAAGAAGCCGAGGCATTTGGAGGCAAAGTGAAGTGGCTATGTGTATTGACACAGCACGGGAGAGCCTCTGCAACAGTTGTGTGACTTTGGAAAAAGACTTCACTGCTTTAACCATCCAGAAAGAGCTGCTTCCAGAGAATTTCCACAGCCCTGTTGAAGATCTTTAAAGCCTTAAAATATCTGAAACCCAGGCTTTCCTATTTCAACCATATTGGAATCTGAGGGAAACACAAAGGGAAAAATAAAAGCTCAGCAAAAATTAGTACAGGTAATCCTCGATTTACTACAGTTCATTTAGTGACTGTTCAAAGCTGCAATGGGGTCACAATGAAAAATGTGACTTATGACAGTTTTTCACATGTACGACAGTTGCAACATCCTGATGGTCA
>NW_015415933.1:0-1648 GCF_001527695.2 Protobothrops mucrosquamatus | reverse complement strand
GTTAGTGAGAATTAGATCCAAAATGGCTAATCCCCTAGTTCCCTTCTCTACTTTTTGGGAGACAAAGTTGTCTGCTAGGTTTGTCAGGAATCTGTTTGATCTTCCACTTGGTGCAAAGTTTGTCTCCCAGTTGATGTCAGGGTAGTTAAAGTCCCCCATTACTATTGTGATGTGCTTCCTACATACCTTAGTTAGCTGACTAACAAAAAGTTAATCTATTTCCTCTGGTTGGGTGGCCTGTAGTATACACCTATGGCAATGTCATTTAGACTGATTCTTTAGGGTAAAGGACTAGCCTCTTTAAAGGAAGGTATCAGTCTTTTTTGTTTACTTTTGCGACTTTTTGAGAATTTGCAAAGAATTTTAGCTGTTTTTATTTCATTAAAGTAACATTATTACCCTAGATATGGATGTCAGTTTTACTCCTACAACTTGTTATTTTCCCATTATATTGGGAGTGTGAAATGTTCCTGTTGATTTAAGTTCTTTTTCTCTCACAACCTTTCTTCTTTTTGTCTAATCCTCTGTTTCTGTGATGACCCAGGGCACAGAGGCAATGCAGTCAGCTGGCAATTCAAACTGCCCTTTAATTGCTCCAAATTTTTCCACTTTTCTGGCAAGCCCTAGAACAGAGTAACACACACACACCTTCAGCAACTCTGCTGCTGTTTCACATACAGTGCTGTTTCACATACAGTTAGATTAGAAGAGTAATTTACTCAAGGCCACGTAGATAACAAGGAATGAAACATACATCCAAAAGCTAATGAGTCTGTGGAAATACAAGCTTGCCTGAACAGTTTCAGAAGAGAAGCCAAAATACAATCCGAGGTCTTTGAGCACAAATCAAGTTTGTCAGCCAGTCCAATGGTCAGAGTTTCAGGGTTTCCAAGCAGAAATCACAACACAGAACAAGAGATCAGAGAGTTGTTTCCAAGATCAGCAACAGCACACAAAACTCCAAGAAATCAGCATTTGTTCCTAACAAATGCCCCTCCCCACAGCTCTTCTTAAGTCTCAGTCTCCAGGTGTGCCTTGTGGAGAGAGGCGGGATGCTCTCCTCCTGAGTAGTTGAGCCTGCCTGTGTTGTTCCCTCCTTCTCTCCACTCTCCATGCTCTAGGATCAGGAGGGGGTGGCCCTTGCTCATCACCTGAACTGTCTCTCATGTTCATCCTGTCCAAATCCTGAAAGGCCCTGTCTTGGCCTGCTCTTCCCCACATTCCTCTGAAGTCACAGACACTTCTCCCTTGAATTCCATAGGGTCCCGTGTTCCAGCTCATTTTCCTCAGCAGATTCAGGCTCTGACGGAGGCATGACAGTATCTATTTGCTCAATTTCACTTCTGAAGTATAATTTTCACCCAGTGGTGCTGTGTATCTTGCTTGTTCAATTTTGCATTAAAATTGTAAATCAAAGGTGAGGAAAATGCTTTTATTATTATTATTATTATTATTATTATTATTATTATTATTATTATTATTATTATTATTATTATTATTATTATTATTATTATTATTATTATTATTATTTATTAGACTTATATGCCGCCCTTCTCCCCACAGGACTCAGGGCGGCTCACAGCATATTAAAACAGTACCAAAGCATTATCCCCAATAAAAACCAATTAAAAACAAATATTTACCGCTG
>NW_015415932.1:0-1648 GCF_001527695.2 Protobothrops mucrosquamatus | reverse complement strand
AGGTAACATCATCAGTGCTGAAAGGGAGGAGGAGGAGGAGGAGGAGGAGGAGGAGGAGGAGGAGGGGGGGAGGACTGTTGGTAGAGAAGGAGAAGGAAGACTGTGAGGTCCTTGGTGCTCTCTGAGTTTGCTTGTTTTCTTGCAGACGTTTCCTTACCCAAACTAGATAACATCATGATGATGTTACCTAGTTTGGGTAATGAAACGTCTGCAAGAAAACAAGCAAACTCAGAGAGCACCAAGGACCCCTCATATCAACCCTGAGCTACAAATATTCTCCTTTATTAGTAAGGAGAAATTTCCTGACAATGAGAATAATTAACCAGTGGAACAACCTGCCTCCAGAAGCGGTGAAAGCTCCAACACTGGAAGTTTTTAAGAAGAGACTGGACAGCCATTTGTCCGAAATGGTATAGGGTTTCCTGCCTGAGCAGGGGGTTGGACTAGATGACCTCCAAGGTCCCTTCCAACTTTATTATTATTAATATTAGTTACTTTGAGGCCCAGTCCCTCATTTTTTCCTAGGGAGGGTAGTGTTGTTAGTGTGCTGTGGCCTGGTACTGGTCCACGGACCGGGGGCTTTGGGGACCCCTGCCTTAGATCAAGAGAGCCAGTTGGAAGAGACCATACTACCTGGAGAGCGAGAGGCGGGGGGATGTACGCTGCTGAAGTGCCCGTTACCTGTTTCCAATTTTTTCCAGCTGAATTTCTTCGGAACAGCCACTGGATCCAAAGAATGTGAAAAAAATGCCGGTGTCCGTTCCAGCCTGTGACAAATCCCCAGTCTCCACCGTCGCTTCATAGAGAATCTGGAGAACATCAAAGTGCAAGGTTAGCAAAAATAAATAAATAAATAAATAAAACCCACCCAGTTTTTCAAAAACATAAAAGGGAACCAAACCTCACAAATGCCAAGACTGAGCCGCCATCTTTCAAATAGGATGGTTTGGATAGGGAACCACAGGGTCATTGGTTTTACAATGCAAAACTGACTTCTGTGTATACCAGTGGTGGCGAACCTATGGCACGGGTGCCAGAGGTGGCACTCGGAGCCCTCTCTGTGGGCACACATGCCGTTACCCCAGCCTTGCCTCCCCCCGTGACCCCCTCCTCTCCAGCAGCCCCCCTGGAGGAGAGTCGCCCCTGAGTGTGGCCCACACGGAGCAGCGCAGCCAAGGACATGGCAGCCAGGCAGCGTAGACAAGACTCTGCCCTCACACCACATCGTGCACAGTTGATGTTCCGGGGCGCGGGCAGAGGGCGTGACCGCCATAGCGCTGCTGGGCTGCCTGGGCGATCTGCGGCGGGCCCTGGAGGTGGTGAGTGGCCCTGCAGGCAGGCGGGGTGGAGGATGGGGGGTGGAGCGGAGGCGGAGCAGGGGGTGGAGCGGGGGCAGGGCCAGTTTTTGGGCACTCGGTCTCTAAATGGTTCGCCATCACTGGTGTATACACTGTAGCTGGGTGGGGGTATCTAGGTGTGGCAGAGGAGAATGAATTAATTCTGAAAATGAAACCAATTTCTGCACTGCAAAATATGCTTTGGAATCAGCAGGGCAAGTTGGACTTCCTTCCCATCCTTCTGATTTTTCATATTCTCTTTGTCAGAGCGTGCACTGTCTTATCAGGCTGAGATAACCCAGGAGTAAATA
>NW_015415931.1:0-1648 GCF_001527695.2 Protobothrops mucrosquamatus | reverse complement strand
CAACCTGCCTCCAGAAGTGGTGAATGCTCCAACACTGGAAGTTTTTAAGAAGAGACTGGACAGCCATTTGTCTGAAATGGTATAGGGTTTCCTGCCTGAGCAGGGGGTTGGACTAGATGACCTCCAAGGTCCCTTCCAACTTTACTATTATTATTATTATTATTATTATTATTATTATTATTATTATTATTATTATTATATTATGATTCATTTGACACAGGGAAGACTACTGAGATCCAAGTTCACATATCCATTCAGTCATGAAGTTCTCTTTTTGACCTTAGCCTTTTTGATTCTTAGCCGTGCAAAGGGTTATCATTAAATATATCTGAAAGTGCTGGGGATACAGTTTTAGATATATGCATACAGAGAGCAATACTAATACACACACACCTACAAATGTATATATGTGGAAAATCCATGTGTTTTCAGCCTGGAAATTATCCCAAAGTGGTTACAGTCAAACCTTTAACTGATGAAATGATGCCTAAAGCCTCTGCAAGATTTAAAGCACCAGTGTCAGCTCTGCCTGGCTCAGCTGGGGCCTCACAGGCATTCTGCCATCAAAAGAAGAAGGGGAGGAGGGAGGATGAAAGAGGAAAAGATGAAAGGGCAATAAATCTTGAAACTCGGGAGAGGAGGAATGACAGGTGAGAATGACCAGAGCAACCAGATCCTGTTTCTACCAGCATCCCTTGGCCAGGCACCCTGAGAAATATGCGTATTACCTCCAAACATCTCAAAACATCTTGGCAAGCTCCGGCTGGCTGGAAATGAACTGGTCATGGAGGGAAAGATGGGCTGGGGGCAAACCTACCCCTTATTTTGCATCCAGCGAGCGCGGTGATTTCAGAGCTGGCTTGAATTTACGGCAACCAACACTCTTAGCAAAAGAGCCCTTTGCTTTAATCAAATGGAGTCAAAGGCTTTTCTTTCCTAAGGGATCGGATTGGGGCAGGTTTGACATTAAGCCAGCTATGCAGTTGTGGTCAACCCAGAGACGAAACCACCTCTACTGTGGGGAGCATACAAACATATCAGCTCAAGGGAGTGACCAGGAATAGATCCAGGCTTGTGGGGAAGTATCCTTGAAACCCCCTCTGTGAGGGCTGAGTCTATCCAGATGGCTGGGAGAAGACAACTCACTGAGACCCGGATAGTCCCTCGGGGTCGGGAAAAAGGAAGAATGGGAAGAGAAACCCATGGGAGTGGCATTCACTTATGGAGGCTGAGGAAGCTGCCAGCAAGAGAGCTGAGTGGAACTGGAGGAAGAATCGAGCATAGGAGAACCGGAGCGAGAGGATGCTGGAGCAAGCCATAAAATTCCTGAGGGAGGCTTTTGGTAGCCTGAAAGCTCAAGAAGCCCAAGTCTGGGCAGCACATCCTGCTGACCGGCCAATTCCAGCCACAGCAAGCGAGGGGGCCACTACATCTCCCGCCACAATGGCAGCAGTAGCGAGTCCCTGGGCAGCAAGGTGGAGAGGATGCAAGACACCCAGCCCTTGAGTTCAATAGAGCAGCGCTTTTCAACCTTTTCACCCATTGTACCACTTTTAGGATATGACAACATCCGAGTACCACCAGTCGCCTAGCAAGGTGTCAAAAACTTGATGACCAAAAAAAAAAAAAAGGAAAAAAGTGATAAAGT
>NW_015415930.1:0-1648 GCF_001527695.2 Protobothrops mucrosquamatus | reverse complement strand
ACAAAAAAAAAAAAAAAGGTTCAATCAATCAGTCAATTTCAACTTCTCGCGGGAAAAAAAAATCTTGCAAAGTTGGAATTGATTGAAGTTTTTAGTCCCACCCAGTCTGCCGTTACCACTGCAGCCACGCCCACCCAATGGGCCACGCCCACCCAGCACTCGATGATGCATAAGTGGGTTTTGGGTTGCAGTTTGGGCACTCGGTCTCTAAAAGGTTTGCCATCACTGGTATAGGGTTTCCTGCCTGAGCAGGAGGTTGGACTAGATGACCTCCAAGGTCCCTTCCATCATCATCATCATCATCATCATCATCATCATCATCATTATTATTGTTATTATTGTTATTATTGTTATTTTTATTACCTCCCGGGGTTCTTTGCCCCGTCACTGTCCACCCGTATAGCAAAGCAAGGGAGACGTCCCTAACCATGGTTTGTTCCCTCTCCTCCACAGCATCCTCATATTTATGGCCCTCAAGAACAGCAAAACTGGGAGTCTACCTGTCAGCGAGATTTACAACTTCATGACCGAACACTTTCCTTACTTCAAGGTGAGTCACGTGATCTCTGGAGGTGCTTCTTCCCATCCGCAGAGGCACCAGCAATCTGGGCTTGGGAACGGGATGTAATTCAGCGGTGAGAAAAGTAAGGCAAGAAAAACCAAATGCTCGGGTACAGATTAGGACTCAGTGTTTCTCAACCTTGACCATTTTAAGGCATGTGGACTTCAACTCCCAGAATTCCACAGCCAGCCATGCTGGCTGTGGAATTCTGGGAGTTGAAGTCCACATGCCTTAAAATGGTCAAGGTTGAGAAACACTGGTAGGTGGTTCCTTGCTCAACAGTAGCAACTGTGAGAGGGATCTCGGAGTCCTTGTGGACCATCACTTAAATCTGAGCCAGCCGTGTGCGGCAGCAGCCAAAAAAGGCCAACACACTCCTAGGCTGCATTAACAAAGAGAAGATAGAATCTAGATTACGTGAAGTGTTAGTACTGCTTTATAACACCGTGGTAAGGCCACACTTGGAATACGGCACCCAGTTTTGGTCACCACAATATAAAAAGATGTTTTTTATATTGCTGTCTGGGGAATTCTGGGAGTTGAAGTCCACAAGTCTTAACGTGGACGAGGTTGGGTACCCTTGGGCTGGGCCACAGACAGACGACCTGACAAGCAGCTAAACCCCTGTCCAAGTTTATCAGCCTCCTTTCATCCACCCCTGGGGAAGGACGGGGGACACCCAGTGGGAGGGGACGCAAAGTGAAAGATCCCCAATGCCTTCCTTTCTCTCCCACCCACCCCCAAATTAAGCCCCCAAAGACCGCAGCGTCTGTTAGTCAGGGAAAACCACAATTGTGACCGTTGATCCAAGTGTGCCAGCCTGCATTTCGGCTGCTGGATGCCCGGGTGTCTGCTGCTTCCTTCGCGCAGGAGAAAATGCATGTTTAAAGCATGTCCCCAGGGCGCGTAGGTGGGCCTCGAGCTGGCCACCTGTTTTTCTTCCAAAATCCCAGAGATCTTAGAAGGGCCGCGAGTGGCTCCCAGAGAGCAGCGCCAAGGGGTGGAGGCGCAATTAACCGGCGCGAGAAGAAAACATGCGGTGCCAGGGAAAACACCCCAATGACACAATGAACGCCTCCTGCCTGC
>NW_015415929.1:0-1648 GCF_001527695.2 Protobothrops mucrosquamatus | reverse complement strand
ATCTACAACTCACAGAAGTGTTATGATTTTCATGCATGTCTTATAATATTTTAGTTAACACTCTATTCTTTTATTAGTCAAGTTTTTATTTATTAGAAAATCAGGACAAATTTGTATTTTTCTGTTTGTATTTTTTGTAGTTTGTATTTTTTGTATTTGCTTTCATTTCTTTTATTTGTAATTCTTAATTTAAAAAATGAAAAAAAACAGAGCAAATTTTGTTTTCCTTCCCGGTCATCACAAATTACAGGATAAATATATTGTTAAGGGGTTAGTTCATATGTTTCTCTCCTATAAATGTCCTGATCACTCATTTTATGATCAGTTAATCTCTCAGTAATGCTTTAGATCTCACAGACAGATCTGTGAAGTGAACCCGGTCTATAAGGCTAATATATCTCAGGGCAAAACATCTGAGGAACTAATGGATGGATTTAGAGATTTCTGTCTCTTTAGTCCCAACTAGCAGGGATCTGGAATTCTTCTATTCATATACGTTTTCTCCACTTCACTACACTACTTGGAATACTCATTTTCCTAATCTGATATCTACCAAATTTAGGCTGATTTGTTTGTTTTAACCTTATAAGCCACCTAGTCGCTGGTTTGAGATGGGTGACTATATACAACATTTTTTTTTAACTTACAGTTTTGAGAAACACACAGGTAGCATGACCCAGAGACTGAAGAAGTCCATACTATCTGGAGATGCTAGGTGAGGGAAATTTTTGACAGATGACCATTTCGGTTCTATATGTGTTGTTTGTACTGTAATAGCTCATCCACAGAAACATCATTTTGTACTAACACTAAACATGCTTGTGTAGCACCTCTGCCTGAGCTTCCAAGTTTTCTTCTGGGTGCAATTCAAGGTGCTAGTTATCATCTTTAAAACCCAAACAATACAGAAGGTTATCTGTGGGACTGCCTATCCCTAAAGACATCTATCTGTCCTACCAGATTAGATAAGGTGAGCATGCTCCCTTAAACATTGCCACTTTCTAAGAGCTAGGAAGATGGCTTTTTTGTAGCAGCCTCTGCCCAATGGAACTTCCCTCTGAGGTTCAGTAGGCATCTACCCATCTAGTTTTCTGGAAAACACCAAGGATCTGGTTTTTGTCTCCAGCTCTGGGATAGGGTGAGCTTGGATATTGGAAGCTTGAGTTGGTGGCAGGTTTTTGTTTTTAATGTTTATGTTTTTAATAGTGTAAATGTGGTATTTATGTTGTTTTAGTTCTTGATGGCAGTTCCCCAGAGTTTGGTAGAAGATGGGAGGAAAGAAAGAAAGAAAGAAAGAAAGAAAGAAAGAAAGAAAGAAAGAAAGTATAGCACTTAGCAATAGCACTTAAACTTATATACCACCCCACAGTGCTTTACAGCCCTCTCCAAGCGGTTTACAGAGTCAGCATATTGCCTCCAACAATCTGAGTCCTCATTTTACCAATCTCGGAAGGATGGAAGGCTGAGGCAACCTGGAGCCGGTGAGAATCGAACTGCCAGTAGTCAGCAGTAGTTGCCTGCAGTACTGCATTTTAACCACTGTACCACCATGGCTCAAATAAATAAATAAGTAAATAAAATAAATAAAATAAAATAAAATAAAATAAAATAAAATAAAATAAAATAAAATAAAATAAAATAAAATAAA
>NW_015415928.1:0-1648 GCF_001527695.2 Protobothrops mucrosquamatus | reverse complement strand
TCGGGATGTGGTCGGGACGGAAACTGGTCGTGAAAGGCCCGTACCAGGTCAGGGGCCTGAACGGAAGACGCGTCCACCCAGCTGAAATCTTCGGGCCCGTACCCCTTCCAGGCGATGAGGTATTGGAAGCGCCCCTTCAGCCAACGGGAGTCCCGAATACTGTCCACCTCGTACGTCGAGGCGTCGTCCTCGTCGGCTGGGACCGGAGGGGCAGGCGTTGCCGGGCATCGGAGATGGCTCGCAGGGGCCTCAGGGACCAGGAGGGACCGATGAAACACGGGGTGGAGCCGCATGGAGCGTGGTAGAGTCAACCGGTAGGCCACCGGGTTGATGACCGCCTCGACTGGGAAGGGACCGATAAAGCGGTGGTCCAATTTCCTCACCGGCCGGTCCGAGGGGAGGTGTTTCGTGGACAGCCACACCCGATCTCCAACTTCCAGCGGTGGCGTTGCCCGTCGGGAGCGGTCGGCGACCCGTTTATAGTCCTCCTTCGCCCGGATCAGCTGTCGTCGCACCAGTTGCTGCACCGCCTGCAGCTCCGAGAGGAAGTCCTGGGTCTCGGGAACAGGGGAATCTGGGATCGCCAACGGGAAAAACCGTGGATGGTATCCGACATTGGCGTGGAACAGGGTCATCTGGGTGGAGGTGTGTTGGGAGTTGTTGAATGCGAACTCCGCCAGGGGAAGGTACTCGGCCCAGTTGTCCTGCTGCTGGTTGACGAAACAGCGGAGGTACTGCTCCAGGATGCCGATGACCTTCTCCGTGCCCCCGTCAGTCTCCGGATGGTGCGCCGACGATAGGCACACCTGCACCTCCAGCGCGGCCATCAGGCTTTTCCAGAAGCAGGCCGTGAACTGGGCCCCGCGGTCCGACACCACCCTGTCCGGCAGGCCATGGAGGCGAAAGATGTGCTGCAGGAACAGACGGGCCGTGGTGCGGGCGGATGGCAGTCTGCGGCACGGGATGAAATGGGCCATCCTCGTGAGCATGTCCACCACCACGAGGACGGTCGTGAACGTGGCGGACAGTGGGAGATCCGTCAGGAAATCCATGGAGATGGCACCCCACGGTCTCTCCGGTGTCAGCAGCGGTTGGAGGAGTCCAGGAGGTGGGCCGGACGCGGATTTGGCCTGTTGGCACGTCACACAGGACGTCACGTAAACGTGCACGTCATGCCGTACCCTAGGCCACCCAAAAGTCCGTGTCACCAGGTTCAAGGTCTTGAAGAACCCGAAGTGCCCCGCCGCGGGATTGTCATGGCACTGGTTCATGACGAGGGCTCGGAGCGGACTTGTAGGCACATACAGTCGGCCCCGGTGCTTCAGCAAGCCGTCCTCCAAGGTCCATGGGGACGCTGGGCCAACTTCCGCTCTCCGCTGCTGCGACCAGTCATCACGGCGCTGCGCTTCCAGCACCTGAGCCCGCAGGTCCGCCGGTTCCTGGACTGCGGCCAAGGCCTCTGCGGGCAGCACCGTCCAAGGGGGAAGGGGGTCCTTGGGGCAGAAGTATTCCGGCTTGCGGGATAGCGCGTCCGCCCTCTGATTGAGGCCGCTCGGAACATAGGTGACGTGGAAGTTGAACCGGGCGAAAAACAACGACCACCGGATCTGCCGCTGGTTCAACTTCCTGGCCGTGGTGAGGTGCTCTA
>NW_015415927.1:0-1648 GCF_001527695.2 Protobothrops mucrosquamatus | reverse complement strand
TAATAATAATAATAATAATAATAAAGTTGGAAGGGACCTTGGAGGTCATCTAGTCCAACCCCCTGCTCAGGCAGGAAACCCTATACCATTTCAGACAAATGGCTGTCCAGTCTCTTCTTAAAAACTTCCAGTGTTGGAGCATTCACCACTTCTGGAGGCAGGTTGTTCCACTGGTTAATTGTTCTGTCAGGAAGTTTCTACTTAGTTCTAGGTTGCTTCTCTCCTTGATTAGTTTCCATCCGTTGCTTCTTGTCCTGCCTCCAGGTGCTTTGGAGAAGAGACTGACCCCCCTCCCTCTCACTCTATATTGCCCACTGAGTCCTTGGGAGATTTGTTTCTTTCATTACTAGCTTACCTGTATGGCAACGCAGACACACTTCTGACCCACAAGCAAATGGAATTTTATCATGTTTTTATTTATGGTCCAAAACCAGTCTTTAAACCAGCCTAGTTTTAAATACTGGAAAAACCAAAGAGATCATTGCTGATTTCAGAAAAGGCAGGCACAGCCACACTTCTCTGTGAATTAATGATTCACCTGTGGAGATGGTTACCAGCATGAAATTCCTGGGTGTGCAGCTAACAAGTAGGCTGGCTTGGTCGCTCAACAGTGAGAAACTGGTGAGGCGGGCACAGCAGCATCTGCATTTTCTGCGTTGCATGAGTAAAGCACATCTTCCTTCCCCTGCCCTGACCACTTTCTACAAGGGGACGATCGAGAGCATCCTGTCACACAGCATCACACTCTGGTTTGGAAGCATCAGTGCTTCAGACAGGAAGGCGGTGCAGAGAGTGGTTAGAATGGCCGAAAAGATCATGGGCAGTTCCCTCCCTCCCATCCAGGACATAGCACAGAAGCGCTGCTTGAGCAGGGTCCGTAAGATTATCTGGGACACTACACATCCTCTTCACGACCTGTTTTCCTTGTTACCTTCTGGGAGGAGGCTTCGTGGTATCGGTAGCAGAACATCCAGATTCAGCCATAGTTTCATTCCATACAGTATTCACCTTGTGAACTCTCAAGCTTCCTCCTTCCATTATATATTCAAGATGGACAGTATTTAATATTTATTTGCTATGTATATGTAGGGGTGTGGGTCTATACATATGTTGTACATTTTTGATGTGTGCCGTTGTGCCCAGAGTAAAAAAATGACAATAAAGTTATCTTATCTTATCTTAAAAATATTTCAAATACTGCAGATTAAAAGCCCGAAACAGTTCATAATGTAAGGAAGTCGCCAAAAACAACTTATCCCACTAGAGCTATTGATAAGAATTTTGCAACCCTTCTTGGAAATACAGGTATAGTATAGGTGGTACCTTGCTCAATAGTAGCAACTATGAGAGGGATCTCGGAGTCCTAGTGGACAATCACTTAAATATGAGCCAACAGTGGGCTGCAGCTGCCAAAAAGGCCAACACAGTGCTGGGCTGCATTAACAGACAGATAGAATCAAGATCACGTGAAGTGTTAATACCACTTTACAATGCCTTGGTAAGGCCACACTTGGAATACTGCATCCAGTTTTGGTCACCACGATGTAAAAAAGATGTTGAGACTCTAGAAAGAGTACAGAGAAGAGCAACAAAGATGATTAGGGGACTGGAGGCTAAAACATATAAGGAATGGTTGCTGGAATTGGGT
>NW_015415926.1:0-1648 GCF_001527695.2 Protobothrops mucrosquamatus | reverse complement strand
ATACTGAAAGTGCATTTCACTCACTCAAAGTGCTGCGAAAGGAAAATGTAAGGCAATATTTTTCGTCCGCTCCACATTCCACCAACTGCATGTCCTCATTTCTGCATTCATCCCCGCAGGCAAAACAGGTCTGGCATTTAAGAGACGCCACTGCAAACAGAAGAAGAAAAAGAAGGAGGGAAGGAAGGAAGGAAGGAAGTTAGTTAGAACAAGAAAGAAAGAAGAAAGAAGAAAAAAAGATAAAGAAAGAAAGAAAGAAAAAAGAAAAATGAAGAAAGGAAGGAAGGGAGGGAGAAAGGAAGAAAGGAAGAAAAAGAATGAAAGAAAGAGAAAAAGAAAAAAGAAAAAGAAACAAAGAAAAAGGAATAAGGGAGGGAGGAAGGGAGGAAGAAAGAAAGAAAGAAAGAAAGAAAG
This sequence comes from Protobothrops mucrosquamatus, assembly GCF_001527695.2. Lineage (NCBI taxonomy): Eukaryota > Metazoa > Chordata > Lepidosauria > Squamata > Viperidae > Protobothrops > Protobothrops mucrosquamatus. Next base: position 1,234 of record NW_015415926.1, on the reverse strand, counting down.
AAAGAAAGAGAAAGAAAGAAAGAAAAAGAAAGAAAGAGAAAGAAAGAAAGAAAAATAAAGAAAGAGAAAGAAAGAGAGAGAGAGAAAGAAAGAAAGAAAGAAAGAAAGAAAGAGAAAGAAAGAAAGAAAAGGGGAGGGAGGAAGGAATGCATTTTTTAATTAGTGATGCTGTACTTCTAGTAATGTTCGAGATGTGTAATGAGATAATTACAGGTAGTCCTCAACTTACAACCATTCCTTTACTGACAATTCAAAGTATAGAGATTGCTTGAAAGAAGCCACAATTGAAGTTCTTCCCCTTAACCACAATTTAGTGAAAATTCTTCCAGATTTCTCTTCCCTCCCAAATTTACCCTTGTGTGACTTACCTGTTGAGATGACTGAAGAGAGGAGGCACAGGAGAAAGATTCTAGCAGACATTATGGTGACAGTGTGAATCGACTGTGTCTAGTGAAGGCATTTATGTGAGGCATTTATAGTTCCTGGAGTATGCCTACCTTGGAGGATGAATTTGAAGAATTCTGCTGACGACGTGGAAGGGGAGTTGAGATGACAATCAAATCCCACACAGAGTAGAGCAATATCGACTTACACAAGAAGTTGGAGAAAGGGAAAATGTGCACACAATCCATCAAGATGAGTAAGGCAGTTTTGTCATATTGATGGTGAAGGAAAACTTGATTTGTGCTCTTATGTGGGGCCCATGTTTAGCAGAAGCTTTGCGTGTCAATAATGCCCATCTATTAATGGGGTAAGAAATGAGGTTCAAAATCACCATTGGGTTGAAATTATTGTGGTAACATTTCAGGAGGAACCACACTTGTGATCAGGCAGAGTAGAGGCCCCTGGCTCAATAGTACTGACTGTGAGAGAGATTTTGGAGTGCTAGTGGATATCACTTGAATGTGAGCCAGCCGTGTGCTACAGCTGCCAAAAAAAGCCAACACGGTTCTAGGCTGTATTAACAGAGGGATAGAATCAAGATCACATGAAGTGTTAGTACTGCTTTATAATGCCTTGGTAGGGCCATACTTGGTATATTCAGGGCTTTTTTTCAGCCGGAACGCGGCGGAACCGCGTTCCGGCACCTTTTTCCGGGCCGGCCGCACCGGAAATAGCCCCTCCCACACCGGAAATAGCCCCTCCCAAATTTTACTTGCATTCCTGTTCTCTAAAGGGGCGGTCCTAGGGTTTGATGAGGGCGTGGCCAGGTTTGAGTTCCGCCACCTTTTCT
>NW_015415925.1:0-1648 GCF_001527695.2 Protobothrops mucrosquamatus | reverse complement strand
ACAGCTCATGGGCATGTACATTAATCTTTAATTGAATATAAACCTAATTCTAATTCTATTGTACTTAACTTAATTTGTCCACCTGCATGATCCTGTAAAGCAGGGGTGTCAAACTCAATTCCTTATCCTATAAAGCAGGGGTGTCAAACTCAATTCCACTGAGGGCCGCATCAGCATTGCGATTGCCCTGGGGGGGGGGTGGCCAGAGTGGGTGCAGCCTACTGGGTGGGCGTGGATGGAGTGGGTGTGGCCTACTGGGTGGCGTGCCCAGTTCTACATCATTCACGTCAAGGGGGCCTATGGGGACCTGGGCAGGAGTGGGACAGATCTGAGGGTCTCTGGCAGAACGGGGTGGGACCGGGGCAAGTGCCAAGATGGCCACCACAAAATTGTACATTGGCTCCCGGCTGGCCTGGGCCAGGGCAAGGCAGCGGGGGCCGTTCCCTCACTGTTTCCAGGATGGCTTCGCGGGCCACATGAAACCACTTTGCGGGCCGCATCTGGCCCCCGGGCCTTGTGTTTGACATGTCTGCTATAAAGAAATCCACCAAGGAGCAGGCTGACTTCCTATACAGGGTATGGAAAAGATACTCAAAACTTTTATTCCAGCATCTATCTAAAAGGGGGGGAAACTACAGTAAAATAAAAGGAGCCATACATACATCATCATTACAGTACAAATAAAGACTAATAGTTCAGTGTTGGAAGATGAATGCTTTCTTCCAGACATCTAGTTATCCCTTCATAATGCTATATTTATGATGATCTCAGAATAGTATTAAAATATGCAATAGTATTAAAATAATATGTAATATGTAATGATAGCCATTTTGCAGATAAAGCCATGACATGATAAAGCCACAAAAAGTTCCAATACTGCATTAAATGATTATTTAATTAGAATATTAAAAACAATTCCAATGGGTTTAATTAAAAATAGTAAATAAAACTAAGATTATGAGAACAAACCAACTCAATTTGTTTTGTTTTTATTTTTATTTTTATGAAGAAATAAACCTGATGGGATGTATAAATTATGAGTGGGATAAAAATAATATAAAAAAAATCTGTACATGTTCCAAATATAAAAGTGTAGTACAATTCAACTAAAATAGAAAATGGCAGAAACTAATACATTTTTAAATAATATATATGTATAAAGTCCTAAATGGCCAAGCTGAATTTTTTGGTGGTGTCCCATTGGATTTAATAATAGTTTTTCCTTAGTAAATGATCATAGGACTATTTAAAAAGTTACAGATGAATACATAGGAAAAGTAATAAGTCAATAATGATATTTAAGATCCTCAATGTTATAATCTCCATGCACAAGAAGCTGGAGATTAATACTAAAGAATATTGCTATTATGCTCCAATGGTGTGTTTTGTTTTTACCATGTACAATATATATTCAGCTGATAATAGAACAATTTTTATCTTATGGAACCATTGTTCTGGCCTGGCCTAATGCTTATTTTTTATAATCCTTGAATTATATTCATTGATTTTTACTATTATATTCATACATTGTTTATTATACTTGAAAATATTATATTCATATATCATTTATTATACTTGAGAATGACATTGAGCATCCACAGCATTCTGCTGCCCAATCTTCAACAAAAATATACTTTAAAATTTACAG
>NW_015415924.1:0-1648 GCF_001527695.2 Protobothrops mucrosquamatus | reverse complement strand
GTTCATGGAGTATAGTGTGGGATCCCATTGTGAATGGTTTGGATTCCTGGATTTTTTTCAAATAAATTAATATCATTTTTAAAGTAATAATGCTCAGTGTGATGCTGTGAAGATAAATGCTAAGCAAGGCTGCAGGACTTGCTGTATTTGCTTCTCCAAAATGCTCTTAGCCTGAGAAGTATTGCTCAAAAAATGAAATAAAGATAGTGCCTGGTTTTATTTCATTTTTGAAGGTGCAACATCTGGTGTTTTTTTCCCCCTCAGGTTTGCTTTGCTGAATGCTCCTGGCCATCGTTTAACTACCAGTTTTATTTGTTAGTGGGCAATCAAGGAGAACTCTGCTGGAGATATCTTTAAATCTGATGCTGGCCTTGGGTATAGCTGATTCTTAAATTCTGCTGTATACTTATACACATTGCCATGCATTTTTGTGTAACAATCTAAGTCACTTCCTGTTTTGGATAAAAGTGAGATATTTGTGGCTCACTCCCAGTCCCCCCAAATCACATTTGTCATAAGCAATGCAATTCTTTAGCAAAAACTAGGGAGTGAGCAGGTAGCCTGAAAAACAGAAAGGAAGAAGTTAGGTTTGGAAGGCAATTTTTTGAAAGTCATGGGTAGAGTTAGTACAGGTAATCCTCAATACATGACCACAATTGAGCCCAAAATTTCTGTTGCTAAGTAAGACATTTGTTAAACGAGTTTTGTCCCGTTTTCTTGCCACAATTGTTAAGTAAATCACTACAGTTATTAAGTTAGTAATATGGTTGTTAAGCAAATCTGGCTTCTCCATTGACTTTCTTGTCAGAAGTTTGCAAAAGGTGATTACATGACCCCGGGACACTGCAACCGTCATACATATGAGTCAGTTGTCAGACATCAGAATTTTGATCATGTGGCCATGGGGTTGCTGCAGCAGTCGTAAGTGTGAAAAACAGTCATAAATCCCTTTTTTTCAGTGTTGTAATTTCAAATGGTCACTAAATGTGTGGTTGTAAGTCAAAGATTACCTGTACTGTACTGGTATGAAGACCTTAATAAATACACTCCAGTTACAACAACAAACCTTCCCACCCTGTTCACCCTGTGTGATTTTTGTCTTTTGTCTGATTACAATAACATTAGAATATTACAGTAATATCTTTTCCTCCCCAACAATGGTCTGTTCATTATATGGTGATATTTTTTCCCCTCTTTTTTGTTAGTTCATTGACATTTCTATGCACTACATTTCCATTGTTCAATAGATACACAAGCTTTCAAAAAGAAAAAAGAAAAAAAAAGAAAACCAAAACAAAACCAAGCCACCAGACCTAAAATAAAACACCCACCCCAACAATAACAAAAAACACCCCACTGCCATCAATAAGATATATGCACCCGCAATCTAATAACTTTTGTTCCTTTTGGCTTGTCCTTCTGCCATTTGTTCCTCTGATGTTGACAGCACATGATTTATATGTAGCAACTTGATTTTAAGAATAGCACACATTATTTTCCAGTTTCTTCCAGTAGAGATTATTCTATTGACTTACGTAGGCTGCTTTCAAGGACCTCAGATATATAAAAAATATGCTGGAACTTTGCTAACTATGGCAGCAAAGATATAATGAACGGGAGGGGAGTGGGAAAGAGAGACAGAAAAAAA
>NW_015415923.1:0-1649 GCF_001527695.2 Protobothrops mucrosquamatus | reverse complement strand
CGAGCAGCATCTCGGGATTTTTCCTTTCTCAAGGCTTGTAAGCTGGGGGAAGAAAGAAGCAAGATATTCATTAGTACTGTATTTTCTCTGACAGAGCCACTGTTTTTCACAATTCCTTGCCACTGTACAAATATACGCTGCAAGCACTGTTTAAATATAGATACATAAGCTATAGGCATATACAGGGCTTTTTTTCTCACAGAACGCCCAGAACGGAGTTCCGGCACCTTTTTTGGATGGAACCTTGTAGGGTAGGTAAGGCGGGTTGTATGACATGTGTGAGTTCCGGCATCTTTTTTTTTTTTTTTTTAGAAAAAAAGTACTGGGCATATATGTCCCAAAGGTGCTTTTTCAAAAGGCAACTGGACACCACCTATCTCCTGGTTACAACACAGTCCTTTCAGCAGTTCCAAGATTCCACAACCATTTGCACTATTCAGGTGAATCTGAGGACACCAATAAAACTCCAAGTGGTCCCAACGACTGTCAGAAAGAGTGTTAATGACCAGATGACTGCAAGGAACATAAACCCTTCCATTTTCCACCAGTCAGAACGGAAGAAGCTTCCTGGATGAGAAGTGAAATGTCTTCAAGGAAAAACAAAGAAAGTTCAGTTGCCTTTTGCGAAAGTGCCTTTTGGACAACCATGACCTGGATGACTGAGACATATAGGTGTGTGTGTGTGTGTGTGTGTGTGTGTGTGTGTCTGTGTGTCTGTCAGCTGGGCTGTTGGTTTGATCTCCAGGCTTGGTAATTAGGTTGCAAACGTTTCATCTCCGTTCGGGGAGACATCTTCAGTGCAGTTTGAATTGTGTTCAGGTAGCAATACAATATGCAGGATTGGACCACGGCTTACCAAATGGTTGGAAACACATTTCTATTCCAAAACTTGTGTTCTGTGACTGGAAACTGCAATGATATAGGGACATGAGAGGAGAAGCCTTCTTGATATCATGTCCTTGTTATGTAAGGCTCTCTCCCAAAAGGCTATGCTAGAGTCAATACTGGATTTATGTTTAAGTGGAAAACTGGACTTTCAGTGACATACATACAGTACATACATGCATGAGTGTGTGTATGTAGTCCTCAGCTTACAATTATAATTGAGCCCAAAATTTATGTTGTTAAGTGAGAAATTTGTTAAGTGAGTTTGCCCTATTTTATGACTTTTCTTGCTGCATTTGTTAAGTGAATCACTGAAGTTGTTAAATTAGTAATATGGTTGTTAACTGAATCTCATTTCCCCATTGACCTTGCTTCTCAGAAGGTCACATAAGGCAATCACATGATCCAGGACACTGCAACCATCATAAATGTAAATCAATAGTTAAGCATCCGAATGCAAATCACATGAACCTGGGGGTGCTAAACAGCCATAAGTGTGGGAAACAATCGTAACTCACTTTTTTCTGTAATATTGTAACTTTGAAGGGTCACTAAATGACCTGTTGTAAGTTGAGGACTATCTGCCTATATCTATATCTATATCTATATCCATATATAGATAGATAGTTAGAGGTAGAGGTAGAGGTAGAGGTAGAGGTAGAGGGAGGGAGGGAGGGAGAGAGAGAGAGAGAGAGAGAGAGAGAGAGAGAGAGAGAGAGAGAGAGAGAGAGAGAGAGAGAGAGAGAGAGAGAGAGAGAGAGAGA
>NW_015415922.1:0-1649 GCF_001527695.2 Protobothrops mucrosquamatus | reverse complement strand
CGTGATTGCTTCCAAGGCGTGTTCCTTGTCTAGGGAAGCGTCTCCCTGACTCCTGTACTACGCACCTTGTTTAGGCTCGTTCATCGTAAGTATGGGCTCTTCACTTTCTCAAGTTCTGTCTAAGCATGTAGATGAACTTTTTAAAATAGTCAGGAAAGCAAACTGTCTTCAGAAAGTCAACGGAACTACTGTCTATCCTTTGTCTCGCAAAGAAATTGTGTCTTTTCTAACTTTTCTTCACAAACACTGTCCTGCTTATCCCGAGGGTGGCTCTCTCCGCCGCTCGACCTGGGAACGCATTGGCAAATGGCTCCATGAATCACCCCGTGCACCGGCTGAAATTCTGTGTGCATGGCGTGCGCTTATGGCAGCTCTTCAAACTCTCTATCCTGATCCTACCTCTCAACCTGTGTCGTCTGGAGAGGACGCTCGAAAGGCGACACGACCTAAAGAACCTCCTACTGCTCTCTATCCTTCATTGTCTTCTTTAGACAATAACGATCCATCTCTCTCCCCTCCGTCTACTGCTCCCCCTCCTCCTTATCCCTCTGACGTCTGTCCTCCTGCCTCTGATCCTGGTGATTGGCCACAACAACGGGGATCTATCCTCCGTGCCGTTCAGCAGGCTTCTCAGGAAGGCATTTTGGACGCCGAAGACGTTCCTTCCTCTGCCCTATTTCCTGTCTCATGGGTTGTTCCTCAGGGAGCGGCTGCAGGAGCTGTGGCACAACCCTTCTACCAGGCTATGTCCTACAAATTGATAAAAGATTTAAAACTTGCTGTTCGTGACTATGGCTTACAATCACGCTATGTTCAAGGTTTGCTTAATTCCCTTTCTAATAATGTTGCTGAGCTTTTATTGGCTGATTGGCAAATGCTTTTTAATATGATCATGACACCTGCTCAATATGTCATATGGACCTCAGAATATAATAAGCATGTTAATGTTACTATTAATGCTGGCCTCCCCGCTAACGTCCTTGCTGATGATTTGCTTGGTACCGGCACTCGTGCTACTGTCACTCAGCAAACTGCTTCTAATCGCGCTGCTTTCGCTCTAATAAAAACTGCCGCACTTGCTGCTTATCGCAAGGTGGATGACGCACAAAGCGCTCCCTTGCAGACTTTCTCTAAAATTATCCAGGCCACTACTGAAGATTATGCTTCTTTTGTTAGTCGCTTGCAACTTTCTCTGGAACGCCAAATTGACAATGTCGCCGCCCGCGATGAATTAATTTTAAAACTAGCATATGAAAATGCTAATGCAGACTGCCAAAAGGTACTGCAGCCCTTTGCTAATAAACCCGATGCCACGCTTGCTGATTTTCTTCATGCATGTCGCATCGTGGGCTCTCATTCTTATAACATGACCACTTTAGCCTCTGCTATTTCCTCTTCCCTACCTACAACCCCTTCTTCACCCTCTGCTTCGGATACTTATGCCTTTAATCGACCTATGGGCAATTGCTTCAATTGTGGAAAACCCGGACATTTTAAAGGACAATGTCGGGCTCCAGGTGGGGGGAACGCTCCCCGCAACACTAGACCACCTGTGGCGAGCAAACCAAAAACTATTTGCCCTCGCTGCAGGAAAGGGTTTCACTGGAAATCTCAATGTACTAACACTCCATTCACGGCTCAACAACAGT
>NW_015415921.1:0-1649 GCF_001527695.2 Protobothrops mucrosquamatus | reverse complement strand
CTGTCACACAAAAAGAGTTGCATCAGAACACTATAAGGCAAGGTGAAAAGCCACTGGAGTACCCAGCAAGACAAACAGCTGGAGAGCAGGTACCTACATGAACAATTCAAGCAGAATGGGTGCCCACAATCATTTGTCATAAGATGTCTGTGCAACACAGTGGGGAGAGAAAGGAAGAAAGAAGGTATAAGACCAACCATATGGCACAGCCTGACATATATCAAAAGCATTTCACAAGCAGTAGAATGTAGCTTCTGAGATCTGCAAGTGGGCATTCCCACCGCAGAGGCTACCACACGAGGACAAATTATGCCAATCAGGAAAGTAATGCAGGTGTGGTGAGCGCAAGACTTGGGGTGATGGTCAGCTTTGGCAGATGTCCAATTAATCTCTCCTATTCTGTGATGAACAATACAATGGGATAGCACATTAGTCCAATCTTGCCTGTATTTCAAAATGCATAAGCATCAGTGCCTGCTAAAAAGCTATTCACTTCTCTAAAACAGTAAATTTACTATACTTTTTCAAAGCACATCACTTGAAAAAAACCACTATATCAAAATGGCCAGCAGCTGTCCCCAGATTTTTGAATTGGCTATGGGAAGCAAAAACTGTGAGTGGCAAGAGAAACATGTCCTGCAAAACTCCAGGGAGATGGGATGTGTATGTTAGGCTGAAGTGGTAAATAGATGTGCTGACCTTTTTCATGCTTTGGTTCTCAAACTGATTCAACCATCGACTAAACAGTCAGATAAACCCATTAGTGCAGTGGTTCTCAATCTTTTTAATGCTGCAACCCCCAACCGGTCGTAAGTCGAGGACTAAACCGGTCGTAAGTCGAGGACTAAACCGGTCGTAAGTCGAGGACTAAACCAGTCGTAAGTCGAGGACTTTCCCTGCCCGGGAGCGCGGCGCATGCGCGGTTCCGCCCCCTGCGCCGGCCGAGGCGTAGCTGGCAAGCGGCAGAGACGGAGCAGGCCGACCATCAGCTGGCCCAGCTCAAGGGAGGTAAGGCACACACCGGAAAAGGGGAAAAAAATGGCGGACAGCCTTGCTTGGCAACCCCCATGAAATGGTCGATCGACCCCAAATGGGGTCGCGACCCATAGGTTGAGAACCACTGCATTAGTGGGAAAGTCCTCCGGACCCAGATGGTCCATAACCCCAGCCAGCAAAGCTCTCTTTCCCCACAATCTGAAAGTATAATGTAGAATTGAGAATTGCTTCATTTTTCCAGGATACAAAATTGTTCTAACATCATTAGGAAGATTTCAAATGACCTTGGAACCACTGTGAATTTACTTGTTTAAAATTCCAGAAATTGAGAAAATATCACCTTTTTAATTGTTTTTTTTAATTCACCTGTTTAAATTTGGGATTCCATACAATGGCAGTTGTATTAATGGTGAGGTCTTCCTTCTGAGAACTCTGAGGTTCAATATGTCCAACCTGGACCTTCTGAAAGGATCGATTGGGGAAAGTAATCAAGTTGATGATATCGTATGCTGCTGCCAGGTTTCCATTCTCATTGAAAGCTATTTCTTCCCCAGCACTATTGTTGAAATGGAGTTTTGTCAGAAATAAACGAAGCTAAAAGATAAGAGAGATAAGTGAGAAATTAATGCTAATAGTAGGCAATAGGATTTACA
>NW_015415920.1:0-1649 GCF_001527695.2 Protobothrops mucrosquamatus | reverse complement strand
CCCCCCCCCACAATTGGTGGGTCCACCTTCTCTCCCACAGCCCCCCCAGCCTGGAATTCGGGAGGCCTCCTCCAAAGGCCAGGCCAAGGAGGGATAAAGACCCTCCCCGGCGAAGGACTGAAAATCTGGGTTGCAAAGCTTGGGGACCAGAGACCCCCCCCTTCCTTCTTTTAAGACCCCCCCTTTTGCAGTCTTCAATCACAAAAGAAGCAGGCCTCCTGCAGGCCTGGGGGGGACTACACCGCCCATAAGCCCTAGCAGCTTCGCCAGCCAGGTTGTCCCAATCCTTATTTATTATTCTATGTTTGGGGGTGAGGGGGGGGGCGGAGATTGCCCATAAATGGCTACTCGGGCTGTGCTCAAACAGCCCCCCCCCCTCTTTATTTTGTTCAACCAACTTGGTGGAGTTGGGGGGAGAAGACAGGTGGGGATTGGGGCTTCTAAGGCCACCCCAATTCAAACCACATGGGTGCAGACTGGGGGCTCTGAGCCCCCCCTCACACCTGTTTCCCCCCCCTCCTCCTGCTTCCAAATGAGGTTGGATGGTGGGGGGGGGCTCTCCACTGGAGCAGGCCCAAAACTGCACATGGTCAGGAACCAGAATTCCTGAATGCTCCATCGGGCCCCAAACCTTTGGCCCTTTTTCCTTGATCCAGCCCCTTCCAGGGTCCCACCCCGCACCCTGAACCCCATTTATTTACCCCTGGGGGTTATTTTATTTTTTAATCTATTAAATTTCTATTCGGGGGGGGTCCACACCCTGCCACTCGCCCTATCACGAAACAACTAGCAAGCTTCAAACCAACCAGGATTTTGTGCAAGTCTCCTTTTGGGACATGTGCTCAATTACAGACTTCCTTGAAGCCTGGAGTGGGGGGGAGATAAGAGAAGCTGGAGGCTCTGAAGCTGCCCCCCCCAGAGGAAGAAAGAGGGGCTGATCTCCCCTTTTTTTTTAATTTGGGTAGAGATCCCCCCCCCAACTTCCAGGTAAAGGATTCCCCTGAATGTTTGGGTCTGGAGGCAGGAAAGGGAATGGATGCATTTCTCTACATTTTGCAGGCCAGGCATGGGGCCTCGAACCCAGAACCACCACTTTCCCAGAGCCAAGGAGTTCCTGCAGGGCCCTGAAAATTGGACACACACACACACACACACACACACACACACACCCCAAAAAATATGAAATAGAAGTTTGTTCAGTTCCTACAATTGGGACAAAGTGGGGGAAGGGTTTCCCCTCCACACCCCATCTGGCCTTTCTACCCCTCCCCCAAGCTAGGACACCCTACAAGTGGGGAGGGGGATTTTCTGCCTGCTTTGCCTGCCCCCCCCCCACACACCCCCAACTGCCCAAGACAGAATTTTAAGATTTTTCCACCCAGGAAAGCATGAAACAGCCCAATCACTTTGGTTAGATGCTTCCCTAGGTGCAAAAGAGGCCTGGGGGGGGGAATCTTTGGATAGGATAAGGAAGCCCCCCCCCCGTCCCCAGTAGCAAGGGGTCGCTCGTCACAAGAGGGGGGGGCTCTTTCTCTGCTTCTGACCCCTCTCCCCCCACCTGCACCCTCCATCTTTCCAGGAACAGCAAAGAGGGGCAAGGGGTGGTTTCCAGACCCTCCTCCCTCTTGCGGCGCCCCCACAAGCCCCCC
>NW_015415918.1:0-1649 GCF_001527695.2 Protobothrops mucrosquamatus | reverse complement strand
AATCTGTGGCAGAAGGCGGTCTCGGAGGTATCCAGGTCCTATGCCATGGAGCGCTTTAAAGGTGGTAACTAACACCTTAAAGCGTACCCGGAAGGCCACTGGCAACCAGTGCAGCTCGCACAGCAGCGGCGTTACATGGGAGCGACGCGTCGCTCCCAACACCGCCCGCGCGGCCGCATTCTGGACCAGTTGAAGCCTCTGGATGCTCCTCATGGGGAGCCCCATGTATAGAGCTATAGTACTTATTTTTATTTACTTATATTTCATATTTCTTAACTGCCCATCTCCCTCAGAGAGTGGCTCTGGGTGGTGTATAATATAATCAATAAAATTATCATTAGAATCAGAATTATTAAAAAGATTTAAAATTATAAAAAATAACATTATAAAATTTCAAAAGGTGAAAAACTCTTGAGTCGAGAGTTAACAGTTGTTAATACAAGTGTGTGTGGAGTTCTCATGGGGCCAGCCAGCCCCATGGTTATGTGGGTCTCTGTGTCCCTTATACAAGGCTGGACAGCCAGGTTTTGACCCCTTTGTGGAAGGCCTCACCTCTGAGGGCAGGATGTCCCACAATGCAGGGATGGCAACAGAGAAGGCCTTCTTCCTAGACCCTGCCAGTTGAAATTCTTTGACTGATGGATCTGCAACATAACTTCACTGCCTGAATGAGTGGGATCAGCTGATCTGATGGAGCCAAGCTGGTTCTGTAATTACCAACACCTTGAATTGGACCCAGAAGCAAACTGGTAACCAATGCAGCACATACAACAGTGGTGTTACGTGTGCAACTCCAGGGGCTCCCAGAGCTATACATGTTGTTTTGTTGTTGTTCAGTCATTAAGTCATGTCTGACTCTTTGCAACCCCATGGACCATATCACACCAGACTCCTTGTCTCCCAAAGTTTGCCCAAATTCATGTTCATTTGGTCGATGACACTATCTCATTCTCTGTTGTCCCCTTCTCCTTTTGCCTTCAATCTTTCCCAACATCAGGGTCTTTTCCAATGAATCCTCTCTTCTTATTTGGTGGCCAAAGTTTTTGAGCTTCAGCTTCAGTATCAGTCCTTCCAAAAAACCGTCAGGGTTAATTTTCTTTAGGATTGACTGATTTGATCTCTCTGCAGTCCAAGGGATGCTCAAAAGTCTTCTCCAACACGACAATTTGAAAGCATCAGTTCTTCAGCCCTCAGCCTTCCTTATGGTCCAACTCTCACAGCCATCCATTACTACTGAGAAAACCATAACTTTCACTATGTGGACCTTTCTTGGCAAGGTGATGTCTCTGCTTTTTAATATGCTGTTTTGGTCTGCCGTAGCTTTCCTCCCAAGGAACAAGTGTCTTTTAATTTCATGGTTACGGTCACCATCTGCAGTGACTTTGGAACCCAAAGAACTGTCCCTGTCGCTGCATAAAGGAAATAGCAGGAAAACAGGGGAAAGCTGAAATAAAATTGAAAGCAGAGGTGCAATCACATAATTTTCACTTAGAGGCTGCTTCACTTAAGGACCAACTTGCTAATCCCAGTTGCAGTTGCTAAAGGAAGGCAACCTGCACTTCATTCAAGGATATCTTTTATTTACAAGGATTTATTTCTGCCTGGCACTTCCTTGCCCCTGGAAAATTGATGGAAAGACAAGAGCTTAG
>NW_015415917.1:0-1649 GCF_001527695.2 Protobothrops mucrosquamatus | reverse complement strand
CTGACCACTGTCTGAAGTTTGATCCTGATGGGCTGAAGGCTGACTCAGCCTTCTATGCTTCCGAGGTTGATAAAATAAGGACCCAGATTACTGGGGGAAATATGCTGACATTGTAAACCACACAGTGTGCTGTAAAGCACTATGGGTTGGTATATACAGTAAATCTAAGTGCTATTGCTATTGCTATTATGTGTGGGGGAAAAAAACAAGATAGTGGCTGGAACCATGCTGCTGAAGACAGGCCCTATGGATATCACGTGATCCACTAAAACAAAGGACAGGGCTTCAGTCACATAGTTGTTTTAGCCATCCTAACATTTCTGAACCCATTGGAAATGCTTGTATTCTTTTGCCAAAAATATCTGCTAAGTATTTTTAACAAGCAATGAAGGTTAAAAGAAAAGAGTTTTTTTTCCTCCCCTTTGAATATTACCATTTAAATAAACCCTATTTAGCTGCTTTGTCCCGGCTTGTCAATTTAGATACAATGAGGAAGAAACATTAGAATCCAGATCACTTTCTACCATCTAAGCCCTAATACTTTCATTTAAAGATATTCATCTTTAACTACTACAATAAAACAAAGACAGACAGTCACAAAAGACAGCTTGTTATCCTCCTTCTGTTCAGGAGCACAGTCACCAAAATAGGGCTGATGCAAGATATTTTGCTGCCTCCATCAGATAAGATCCTTCCATTCTCTGTATTTCATTTATAAAAACAAACCAGGTTGACAGTTGCATTTGACTTCAATCCTTCCACTATATCTGCAACTAACAAGTGCGTGTCAGGATCTGATCATACAAGTTTGACCTTTCCACTAACATGAATGTGCACGGTGCAGAGAAAAAGTATGAGGTCAAAATACAATAACAAAATCAAGAATAGCGAATGAAGTATCTAAGTAGGAAAATCCAAGCGATGGTGGCGGGTCATGAATTCTATAATATAAAATGTCGAAATATTTCCTTTCAGTGACAACCTGACAATCTAAGCATTGTATAATTATATAAAACCCTTTGCATAAATCATGATTATTTAAAATTTTCACCAAAGATTTACTTCTATTATTACTGTGTACACACCACTATATTTTTAAGATCAACTTTAATATGAATGAATAGAAAGATCCAATGGAGATTGTCAGTCATCCAGGTCATGGTTGTCCCAAAGGTGCTCTTTCACGAGGCAACTGGACATTCTTTTTTCTCACTGAAGATGTTTCGCTTCTCATCGAAGAAGCTTCTTTTTTTTTTTCAAAATTTTTTTTTTTTTATTATTTTCAACATAAGAAAAAAAACAATCACAAGTACATCACAATTGAAAAACCCCCCCCACCCCCCACCCGGACTTCCCAAACCTAATCCCAGGATACTATTCAACTAAAAGTAACCTTATACTAATATCCCTAGCTCCACAAAATATAATTCTACATAAGTAGGTGAAATAAATGTATATATAAAAAAAAGAAGAAAATTTTTTTTATCTAAAAACCTAACCTATATTCCACCATTCTATGCTTATTTTGAATATAAACAATCCATCTTCTCCATATTGATAAAAATTGTTCATTTGAATGATCCTTCAAATAAGCCGAAATCTTTGCCATTTCAGCAAGATGCGAAACCTTCACTCTCCAGTCCTCTATT
>NW_015415916.1:0-1649 GCF_001527695.2 Protobothrops mucrosquamatus | reverse complement strand
CGTGGCTGTTCCAACTAGCGGGACTGGCCTGAGGGATTTTAAAGGGGGTTTTAATTACTTTTAAATTGGACATGTTAAATATTTCGTTTTAATCAAATTTTAATTAAGTATATGTATATATGTTAGTATTTTATTCAATTGTCAGCCGCCCTGAGTCCGTAAGGAGAAGGGCGGGATATAAATGCAATTAATAAATAAAATAAATAAATAAATAAAAAGGAATTACAAAATGGCCAGCTAGCAGATGATCAGACTTGAAGCCCCACCGCAAAAGATTTGGCAGAGAGGCTAGCTAGCTGGTTAAGTTCAAAGCTGTATAAATTTAAATCTATTCTCTGCTTTTGTTGTGTTCATTTTATCCTCTGTATTTTTTATTACGGTAATAACTCTTTTATCATTAGATGTTATGCAGTTTTTAATAGTGAAGGTTGACAGATCGATATATCAGACTCTAGAATTTTCCATCACAAGGAGGATCTGTAAAAATTTCTTCAATAAAGCAAACCATTCATTACACAGTCACTGACAAATTGCAATAACATTTGCCTTATTACAACTCAAGTTTGTCCAGAAGTCCTCACTACCTCTTGGAAAGTAACATAAAATGACCCCCACAAAATGTTTGGTTTTCAGTCTGAACACAACCTGCAAGATCATTCTTGGAGAAATCACATCATGAAAATGTGCAACTGTTAGAGTGGACAATAAAATCCAGGCGAAGGAGCCAGCTTCTGGACTGAATTGAACTTTAGTGGCAGAGGACTTCAGTACTGACCAAGGAAACAAGCAAGTATTCAGGATTTTAGGACCATGTAAGTTGAAAATCCATGCAAACTACCAAGGAAAAAGCAGGTACTTTTTCAGAGTGACTATAACCAAAACAACAACAATCTGAATTATTTTTCTAGAGAAATCTCCAGCATAAATATACTGGGAGAGAAAACAAAGTGGGAAAGAAAGCTTGATAGAAAAACAACAAAGAAAAAAGCAAATGTTGAACATCGTGTGCTATATTTGGAGCATTTCTACACATTTGGTTAGATTACCTGTAACACTCCAAATACTTTCTAGGTAAATGTCTGAAACAATTTACATGACATCTCTTAAAACTCGCTAGACACAAAATTTTCCAAAACTGGAGTGTTCTATATTTTCTCACACACACTTGGTTTAAGGGACTGACCAAAAGCCAACACCATCATATTGTAAAATAAAGCAAGGTCATGGTAACAAAATTGATTTAGTTCATAACAAAAATGAAATCTTATTTAATTTTAATGTACTAAAGATGACCAAAAAGTATATCAATACACAGACTTACTCTTTTCCCTCTCATTAAAAGAGTAATTTGGTTGCAATTATCTAAAGAGTACTATCAGCAGGGATATCTACAAAGCATGGTCAAAAAGTTCAAGATGGTTGCAACCAAGTCATTAAATTTATTTATTTATTATTTATTTATTTAATTTAATTTATATGCCGCCCTTCTCCCGACGGGACTCAGGGCGGCGCACAACATACTTAAAACCAAAACATATATACAATCCCCCCCTTAAAACCGAATTAAACCAAATTTAGAGTTGCGTCTTTCAAATTCCTAAAAAACCCAGTATAAAATCCACCCTAGGTCAGGTCCGCTTGCTGAAAGA
>NW_015415915.1:0-1649 GCF_001527695.2 Protobothrops mucrosquamatus | reverse complement strand
GCAGCGGAGAGGGTGTGGAACTGGTTTTTCAAGCTTTATGGAAGAATATCAAGGTTGGGACCAACTGAGTATCAGGACTAAGCTATTCTCAAAGGCAGGCTTCATGAAAGAAAAGGCATGTGTCTTAAGATAGAAAAATGTGGGGTAGACAGCATCACCACTAGATGGATCCATAGCTGGCTGACCGGCCGTACTCAGCGAGTGGTCCTCAATGGAACCGCAGCTACATGGAGGGAAGTGTGTAGTGGGGTGCCCCAGGGCTCTGTTCTGGGCCCAGGCCTCTTCAACATCTTCATCAACGATTTGGACGAGGGGATAGATGGGGAACTCATCAAATTTGCAGACGACACCAAGCTGGCAGGAATAGCCAACACTCCAGAAGACAGGCTTAAGATAAAGAAGGATCTGGACAGGCTTGAACACTGGGCACTATCTAACAAAATGAAATTCAATGGTAAAAAAAGCAAGGTTCTACATTTAGGCAAGAAAAACCAAATGCACAAGTACAGCATAGGTGGCACCTTGCTTAATAGTAGTAACTGTGAGATGGACCTCGGAGTCCTAGTAGACAATCACCTAAATATGAGCCAGCAGTATGCTGCAGCTGCCAAAAAGGCCAACACAGTGCTAGGCTGCATTAACAGAGGGATAGAATCAAGATCACATGAAGTGTTAATACCACTTTACAATGTCTTGGTAAGGCCACACTTGGAATACTGCATCCAGTTTTGGTCACTGCGATGTAAAAAAGATGTTGAGACTTTAGAAAGAGTACAGAGAAGAGCAACAAAATGATTAGGGGACTGGAGGCTAAAGCATATAAGGAACGGCTGCTGGAATTGGGTATGTCCAAGGTCCCTTCCAACTTTTTTATTATTATTATTATTATTATTATTATTATTATTATTATTATTATTATTATTATTATTATTATTATTATTATTATTATTATTATTATTATTATTATTATTATTATTATTATTATGTAACATTGTCTTACAGAGGAAATCTAAAACATTCCCTATGTGTTGGATGTCATGGGATGGGCAGACACAACTGAAGATAAGCTGTCTTGCAAATAGCTCTGCCCTGAGTCATGCAGGATTTTATGGGTGTCAAGAAGCACTTTGGATTGTATCCAACACCTACAGGAAGGCAGTGAAGTCACAAAATAATAGTGTCCCATGAATATACAATGATGTGCCCACAACTATCTATTGTTTTACATTCCAGACCAACTGTAGTATTTGAAGCTAGAGGGACAGATAACCTAGGCATGAAAGACCGCAAGCAGCACCTCCTAACCCTGGAATGGTTGCAACTAGTATATAAGATGAGTTGTGTAGAAGTCCTCCAGCCACCTGCTCTTCAAGCATAGTCTAGAAGTAAAGATGGAGAAACTTCAGATGTCAGGGATCCCATTACAAGGGTCTGTAATGGGCTGTGAAGATAACATTGAGAGACTGGAGGAACAGCTGCAGCCTAGACAATGGTCTCATAAGAGAAATCTGAATTGAAGCAGGAATAGAGATGGAAAGCATCTCAAACCTGAATGTCCATAGTTGTCTGAAATGTAAAGATGGGAGAAGGGGAAGGACTTTTAAAGTCCTATAATTATAAAGGTAATATTTATTTATTTATTTATTTAA
>NW_015415914.1:0-1649 GCF_001527695.2 Protobothrops mucrosquamatus | reverse complement strand
GGGTCTCCTCAGGGTGCCGTCGGCCAGACAGTGCCGGCTGGCGACCCCAAGGGGGAGGGCCTTCTCTGTGGGAGCTCCCACCCTCTGGAATGAACTGCCCCCAGAGATCAGGGTTATCCCTGATCTCCCTTCCTTTCGCCGCGCCCTCAAGACTTGGTTATTCCAGCTCGCAGGACTGGCCTAGGGTAATTTTTAGAGGAGTTTTAATCAATATTTTAAATTGGACAATCTTTAATATTTCTTTTAATTAATTTTAAACCTGTATTGTCATTTATGTATTTTAATTGATTGTCAGCCGCCCTGAGTCCTACGAGGAGAAGGGCGGGATATAAATCTAAATAATAAAAAATAAATAAAATAGAATAGAATAGAATAGAATAGAATTAGAATTAGAATTAGAATAGGAGAATAGTATGGAGTGGAGTGGAATGGAATGGAATGGAATGGAATAGGATAGGATAGGATAGGATAGGATAGGATAGGATAGGATAGGATAGGATAGGATAGGATAGGATAGGATAGGATAGAGCTGGAAGGGACCTTGGAGGTCTTCTAGTCCAGCCCCCTGCTCAAGCAGCAGAACCTATACCGTCTCAGACAGGTGAATGTCTAGTCTCTTCTTAAAAATCTCCAGTGATGGAGCTCCCACAATTTCTGGAGGCAAGCTGTTCCACTGGTTAATTGTCCTCACTGTCGGGAAGTTTCTCCTTAATTCCAGGTTGCTTCTCTCCTTGACCAGTTTCCAACCATTGTTTCTCGTTCTTCCCTCTGGTGCTTGGCCCCCTCTGCCTTGTGGCAGCCCCTCAGATACTGGAACACTGCTATCATGTCTCCCCTATTTCTTCTTTTCTTTAGGAATAGGAAGCTACAAATATGTCCAGCTGTTTCCCTATTAATCTTCTAACCAAATAATAACCAGATTTGACCCAAGTTAATTTTCAAGATGAGGCAAGTTGTTTTCAACCTCCTGAAATGGACATATTTTCAGATTACTCTCTGGCTCTGTGGTGCAGTTGGAACAATCTGGAACTGACACCCCCCCTTAAAACTGTAGAGATGAGAGTGTATTTAAGGAGGAGCCCTCCTATTCTGCCACTTCTTATTCTCTTAGACAGCACAGTATCATCCGTAGAGACCTGCTATAATCTCCCAAGATTTGAAATGGATGCCTAACATCCGAACGATCGTTAAAAAGGCAAAACAAAGAATATTCTCCCTGCATCAACTCAGAAAGCTCAGATTGCCCCAGAAGCTGCTGATACAGTTCTACAGAAGAGTTATTGAGTCTGTCATTTGTACTTCTATAGCTGTCTGGTTTGATACAGCAACTAAATAGGACTTGTATGGACTCCAACAGAACTGCAGAAAAAAAAACAATTGCAATCAGCCTGCCTTCCATTGGGGATCTGCACACTGTACAGGTCAAAAAGAGGGGCTGAGAAAATATCTACAGACCCCTCACATCCTGGACATAAACTGTTTCAACTTCTTCCCTCAGGACGGTGCTATGAGGCATTGCACGCCAAGACAACTAGACACAAGGACAGGTTTTTTTTTCCCCGTGCCATCACTCTGCTGAACATCTGATTTCCACAGCACCATCTTATGTCTAAGCAGTGGTGGGATTCAGCTGGTTCGCACCACTTCGG
>NW_015415913.1:0-1649 GCF_001527695.2 Protobothrops mucrosquamatus | reverse complement strand
CGGGATCACCCGGATCTCTGGGGGTAGTTCGTTCCAGAGGGTGGGGGCTCCCACCGAGAAGGCCCTCCCCCTGGAGGTCGCCAGCCGGCACTGTCTGGCTGACGGCACCCTGAGGAGACCCACTCTGTGGGAGCGTACCGGCCGATGGGAGGTAATCTGCGGCAGAAGGCGGTCTCGGAGATATCCAGGTCCGATGCCAGGGGCGAATAAGTTTCTGTTTGTGTTAGTTGGGGGGTGGTGGTGAAAAAAGCCATGGTGGCACAGTGGTTAGAATGCAGTAGTGCTATTACTATTAATATCTCAGAATATTTTGTAATTGTTCTCTGTTTGTTGCTAAGGAGGGGCTGCCTTCTGTTTTTCAAATGACCAAGATCTATTTATCTTCCTATTCTAGTTTTCTGAAATTACAGATCAAAACTTTAGGTCTCTTGTAAGCATGAACAGAGGATTTACTTCGGTGTTCCATTTAACAATATACATATTATTAGGATTTACTGTCTTAATTATTATAGAGGCATTTCTTAAACACTGAAAAAAAGGTGTAGTACTCTGTGTAGTATTCTATTTGTACACTGGAACCATTGTATGCGTGATTTCCTTGTAAACTGAGTGGGCTATTCTGTAGCATAATTGAGTATTGAATGTTTAAGACCTGATATTTTATTATTTGTTTATCAATATGCTAATTATACATGACCTCATGCATGATGATGTGTTTTCAAATAAATCAAATCTACAAATAAATAACATGTGAACAAATAGAAATAGAAAAGCTTTGTTAAGGATAATACTTTTTCATGTACTTTGTTTCCCAACTATGTATTCTATGTTGGACTGCTGGCTGCTTTTGGGAAACCAATCCAATCTTTTTGTGTGAAACTAGTTGTGCAGTTCTATAGGTAATGTGTTTTATGTTTAGACTTCAAATTACTTATGTTGTGTTTTTTTATTATTTAGCTTGATCCAGTGGCATACAGGCTAGAACCTATGATTATTTCTGATTTTGATGTGAAACCAGTCCTCATTCCACACCACAAAGGCAGGAAAAGACTCCATCTTGGTAAATAAAGTGTATTGAAATATTTTCTAATATCTGACTTGAATATAAAGCTAATATGAATGTTATAAAGCACAAACAGAAGAAGCTTGCAGAGAGAAAGCAACAACATACCAAGATATAAAACTTTCAGTATCAATTGATTGCATGTTGCATGAGAAAAATATTTTATAAAGCTTTCCCTCCAAACTGCTGTTTTCTCCACATTGGTAATTTTGGAATGACTAATGGTAAGGAATACTACTATTTGTAAAAGTGTCTGCCATTTAGTCTGTGTTTTTAACTGGACATCACAGTATGTGAAGGCAGGAAATGGGTTGTTGAAGTAGAGAATGAACAAGAAAATAAATAGGGCAGAATTAAAGTAGTCATATAAACAGTTTATTGCAACTTTAGTAAAATACATATGTATCTATGCAGCATTAGTAGGTGCCTAAGCATAAAATGAAATAGGCAGAGCTGAAATACAGTGATGCTTTGTGAATCCTTTTGAATTTTCAATATTTTTGCATAAATATGACCTAAACTATGATCTGCTCTCCATACAAGTGCTAAAACTAAAGAAACCTAATTAAACAATGAATAAAAAAAC
>NW_015415912.1:0-1649 GCF_001527695.2 Protobothrops mucrosquamatus | reverse complement strand
TTTTATCCAAGGAAGCTCTCGAACGGGAGAACTCTGGAGAAAAAGCTTATTTTTTTTTATTAGTCCCTTGCTCACCTCTCCGCATTTCTTCTGATGCTAAGAAAGGCGCCTTCTTCTTCTGTGTTGGGAGAAAAGGGGGGAAAACTCCCTAAAATTTAAAAATGAAGGGAACTAAATTAGGATCTTTTTCCCTGAGAGGCTGGAGGTATACAGGGAACCCTCAACTCATGACCATTCATTTAGTGACTTCCTCCTCCTCTTCCTCCTCCCCATCCTTTGCCGCCTCCTCCTTCTTCTCCTTCTCCCCTCCTCCTCCTCCTCCTCCTCCACATCTTCCTCCTCTTTCTTCTCCTCCTCCTTTTCCTTCTTTTCTTTTCCTTCTCCTTCTCCTTTTACTTTTCTTTTTCTTCCTCCTCCTTCTCCTCTCCTTCTCCTCCTCCTCTTCCTCCTCCTTTTCCTTTTCCTTCTCTTCTTCTCTCCTCCTTCTCCTCCTTTTCCTTCTTCTCTTCTTCTCTCCTCC
This sequence comes from Protobothrops mucrosquamatus, assembly GCF_001527695.2. NCBI lineage: Eukaryota > Metazoa > Chordata > Lepidosauria > Squamata > Viperidae > Protobothrops > Protobothrops mucrosquamatus. The sequence goes on along the minus strand of NW_015415912.1, from coordinate 1,129 downwards.
TCCCATCCTTTTCCTCCTCTTCCTCCTTCTCCCCTCCTCCTTCTTTCTCCTTCCTTCCTTCCTTCTTTCCTTCTTCCTTCTTCCCCTGTCCATTGTTCTCCTTATCTTTCTCCTCCTCCTCCCCTCCTCCTCCTCCGCCTTCTCCTTCTCTTTCTCCCTTTCCTTTTCTCCCTTCCTTTGTCCATTGTTTTTCTTCTCCTTTTTCTCCTCCTCCTTCCCATCTTTCTCCTCTTCCTCCTTTTCCTTTTTCTTCTCCTCCTTTTCCTTCTCTTCTTCTCTCCTCCTTTTGCTTTTCCTTCTGCTTCTTCTCTTCTTCTCTCCTCCTCCCATCCTTTTCCTCCTCTTCCTCCTTCTCCCCCTCCTCCTTCTCTTTCTCTTTCTCCTTCTTTCTTCCTTCCTTCCTTTCTTCCTTCTTCCTGTCCATTGTTCTTCTTATCCTTCTCCTCCTCCTCCCCTCCTCCTCCTCCTCTTCCTTCTCCTTCTCCTTCTCTTTCTCCTTTCCCTCTTCTCCCTTCCTTTGTCCATTGTTCTTCTCCTCCTCTTCCTCCTTCCCATCTTTTTCCTCCTCCTCCATCTCCTCCCTCTCCCCCTTCTCCTTGGTTTTTGAACGCTTTTCCCAGCTATAACGTGTCCTACAAAGTAGCAAACCAGGGGAAAATATAATAATCTTTCCCTCTCCTTTAGTTCTACTATCAGGGAGATTTATTTTCAAGATGAAAAGAGCAAGAGCCACCGAGTCTGTCATCTCTTAAGTCTGAAATGGCAAAGATGAAATTAATCATAATATTGTTGTGTTGCAATCACCTGCAAATAAATCTGTTCGCCGAAATGCATGGCTTGGGCTGCTGCCCTTTACACCACCCCTGTTTTTTGACAGAGGTATCCTTGTAGTGTTTGCATTGCTGAAATAGGCTTCAGGGGTATGTGTGTGTGTGTGTGTGTGTGTGTGTGTGTGTGTGTTTAATTTTCTTTTCCAAGACAAAAGTCTCCTCTGGGGCGCTTAGGAGATGCAAAATGCCAGTAGCAAGCTGAACTATGCTTGGCTCATAAATCTGAAGGTGCTTAGGACTCAGCATGGAATTTGCGAAGATTAAAGTGCTGGAGGATTGGAAGATAAAGTTGATTATAA
>NW_015415911.1:0-1649 GCF_001527695.2 Protobothrops mucrosquamatus | reverse complement strand
GTGGAACTGCTCCAGAGCAGAGCTCCCCAAACCTGGCCGGTTTAAGACTTGTGGACCTCAACTTCCAGAATTCCTCAGCCAGCTGTGCTGCCAAGGAGTTGAATGGCTGCTGCTGTTCCTGAGCAGGTCCGGGAGGGAGGTGCCATCCTGCCTACCCACCTGCCCCTCGGGGCACATCCCAAGCCACGATTCCCCCTCCCCCTGCGAGAGGCTCCCCTGCCTCGGAGAACAGAAACAACCCTCAAGAGGAGCTAAACGCCAGTCCAGCATTGCCCACTGGGGAGGCTACAGGGTCTTGTCTGCAGCTGACAAGGGGCTGAGAGGGGCCAGCTGAGGGCTGGAGGAAGCTGTGACCTTTTGCACACCGAGCAGGCCGCTCCCTTTAGCCTGGTTCCACATACCGGCAGCAGCCTCTGCTGGCCAGATCTCTGCAGAGCCTGGGACGGCCCTCCAGCTGGAGGTAACAGAGCTCTGGGAGGAAGAACCGGGCAAGACCTGACCTTCCCTGCAAGTGTGGGCTGAGCCCCACTGCAGGAAACACACGGGGGGGGGGGGGGCCTTGCAAGCGGCCAAGGTCCTGTTGCCACTAGCCGGCCTACAATTCCCAGGGTCCTCGGTCAATGGCCCAACGGCTGAACACATCCGGAGGGCACCAGGTTGGGGAAAGCTGGTGGAGATGGCCAGGTTAGGAAAGACTTGTGCAGAAGAGTGAACACCCCACCCCTCCTTCCAGTTCCTCTCCAGGTGAATACAGAGGTTGATCCATTGGGGGGGGAGGGAAGGTCAGTACGTTCTCTGCAAATTTGGGCCAAGCTAGGGCCAGGCAACAGCTGCAAGAGGCCACAGCCCTGGTGGACCCCAGAAATGGACTAGCAGTGGCTACTTCTTGGTTTTCAACTTCCCGGTCCAGCCTGCAACTCTGGGTTTCCTCTCAGGCCAGGGGTAGGCAACCTTGGCTTTTATGACTCGTGGACTTCAACTCCCAGAATTCCTGAGCCAGCACAGCTGGCTCAGGAATTCTGGGAGTTGAAGTCCACGAGTCATAAAAGAGCCAAGGTTGCCTACCCATCCCAGGCCTTCCCCAGCCTCCCTCCATTGACTCAGGCCAGGATGTCTGTCCTGCAGGGGGGGGGGGGAAATCACAAATGGGTAGCAGCACTGCCCTCTTGTGGACAAAGGAAGTTTACACACACTCGCTTCCTGGCCTTTTGCTTCACCATCATCCACGCTTCGTTTTCACAACTGCACAAGCCCAGCAACGCAAAGCCGAGGGTGGAGCCGGCACGGACAGGTCAGGAGTCGCCATCTCCACTCCAGGAATTCTCTGGATTTGCGCCCTCTGACCAGCCGGCCGGCCTTCCTTCCTGCCTCAACACCACAACTTTGGGGGTACTTTTGCTGCTGGCCCCCTCCCTCTCTTTGGCCCCAGTGGACGGGAATCCCACCACCATCTGCCCTGGCAGGCCACAAAAAATCAAGAGGGCTAAAAAGACTGGTAGTCTTTGATTTACAACAGTTCGTTTAGTGACCGTTCAAAGTTATAAGCACTGAAAAAAGTGACATGAGCATTTTCCACACTTATGACCATTGACGCATCCTGCAGGGTCACGTGATCAAAATTCAGATGCTTGGCAAGTGACTCATGTTTA
>NW_015415910.1:0-1649 GCF_001527695.2 Protobothrops mucrosquamatus | reverse complement strand
TGGCTCACAGTTAGTTCCCTCTGTAACTAGGGCATAATCATGCTTTTAAAAAGATGAGGGGGGAATGAAAGCTCAGTGATCTGGGCCGAGCTTTTAATTAGCCAAGAGCACTTGCCAATTGCACACTCGGATATCGTATTAATTAAGCAGCTCAAGCAATTCTGTGACAGGACAGCAGACTGTTGCAAACAGTGCTTAGGTGGGGTTTACTATCTCAGTTAAGAGGTGGGTATGGCCAATAAAGACCACATGAAGGGCCTGCTCCCAAAGCAGGGGAAAATGCTTCAGTGATCTTGAGTTCCTGCTAATTACAGGTAGTCCTCAACTTACACCCATTCGTTTAGGGACCGTTCAAAATTACGACGGCACCGAAAAAAGGGTCTTAGGACCGTTTTTCACCCCTATGACCATCGCAGCATCCACATGGCCACTTGATTAAGCCTCCTTGCTTAGCAGCAGAAATTGCGGCCGTAAGCCGAGGACTACCTGTCCAGGTACACAATTCAGCCCAAGTTTTCTATTGCTAAGTGGCTAAGTGAATTCTGCCCCATTCTACGACCTTTCTTGCCACAGTTGTTAAGCGAATCACTGCAGTTAAGTTCGCAATTCGGTTGTTGGTTGAATCAATGGCTTCCCCTTTGACTCTGCTTGTCGGGAGGATGCCAAAGGGGATCACGCTGACCCTGGGATGCTGTCACCGTCGTAAGTACGAGTCGGTTGCCAAGCATCCTGATTTTATTCATGCGACTGTGGAGATGCTGCAACGGTCTTTAGATGTGAAAAACAATCATCAGTTATTTTGCCGTTGTAACTCTGAATGGTCGCTAAATGAACTGGGGAGATGGCTGTGAAGCCTTTCTCATTGCATTGAGCTTTTCCTCCAGCCCAAGGTTGTAGGGAAAAAGGAGTTAAATGGCCCCATCTGGAAAGCGCCTTTACATAATGAACCCGGAGGCTTCTTAATCTTCATTCAGCAGTTATCCACCCCATAGGAGTTCTTCTACTCCAAGTAATGGAGGTGATTTATATTCCCGGTACCCACAACTCATATCCCAGACACAAGGCCCATTTAATCTTTCCATTCCTAATCATTCTATCTCCTGTGCAGAAGCCCAGTAACTTGACTTCCCTATTAACTCTTCATTTAACAGCATCTGCCCGAATATCCCATCACAGGTTGTCCTTGGACTTACAACCTATTCGTTTAGTGACCATTTGAAATTACAACGGCACCGTTTGTTTTTCACACTTACGACCGCTGCAGCATCCCCAGGTCACAGGATCAAAATTCGGAAGCTTGGCAACTGGCTCGTATTTATGACGGTCGCGGGTGTCCATGTGTTCACCTTTAGCGACCGTCTGACAAGCAAAGTGAACACGGAAGCCATACTCACTTCATAACCGCGCTGCAGGGATCCACTTTACAACGGCGGCAAGAAAGGTCGTAAAAGGGAGGCACGGTTATGCGGTGGTTCTCCTCCTTCCTCACCGATCGTACGCAGTCTGTATTGGCAGGGGGACAGAGGTCGACCCCAAGGCCCCTAATTTGTGGGGTGCCACAAGGGTCGGTCCTCTCTCCACTCCTGTTCAATATTTATGTGAAGCCGCTGGGGGAGATCATCCGTGGCTTTGGGGTGGATTTCCATCAG
>NW_015415909.1:0-1649 GCF_001527695.2 Protobothrops mucrosquamatus | reverse complement strand
AGACTTGTGGACTTCAACTCCCAGAATTCCTCTGGCTGGCTGAGGAATTCTGGGAGTTGAAGTCCACAAGTCTTAAAGTGGCCAAGTTTGAAGACCCCTGCATTAAGGCAAGGACGGCATTGCAATCTGTTCTCTTTAAATAAGTATTTTTTTCCCCAGGCTGGCTGAGGAATTCTGGGAGTCGAAGTCCGCCCCTCCCGAAGTTGCCAACTTTGGAAAAATACGGCTCTAAAACTTTTAGGATTAGAACTAGAATTCCTTCTTGGCCAAGTGTGCTTGGTCACACAAGGAATTTGTCTCCGGTGCTTGCTTAAGCTCTCAGTGTACACACAAGCCACGAGTGATAAATCATGATTATAATCCTCAAACGCATTCCTTCTGAGGGAAGTGGAGAAAAAGCCCAGATCCCTTCTGTATCCAGACAGATGCTCCATTTTGGTGCCCCGCAAGAGCAGCAGCAGTGCAGCACAGCCAAACATCCTGGCTTAGAACGGGGCAGTTGGTGCCCGAGTTAGCGCTTTCACGCATCTGCAGATTCACACGCCTCCTCCTGCTTCACCCTCTCGCCCCAGCACCAGACATTCGCAGGTACTGGAGAACTACAACTCCTAGTAGTAGTACCCCAAAGGAGCGGTACCCCCCCTCCCCAATCCAAGGGGGCTGCAGGGAGAAGGGGCAGCCCTCCCCACCCAGCCGGAATCTCCCGGGCTTTGCATTCTCTGCCCAACCTGATGCCTTCGCTCTGCCACACGCGGGTGAGCTTCCCTTGCTGCTGCTCCTGCTGGCGCGGCCCATCGGGCGTTGGGGCTGCGGGGCTGCCGGTCGAAGCAGTCCGGCTGCCCGGGACGAGCCGCGCCAGCTTCGCCCTGCAAAGCCCTCCGCGGGCGGCTGCAGCGGCCATCGCTCGTTGCAGCGGCGCAGAGAGGTGAGAGGCTCAAGGGAGACCCCTGCCGGCCAGACGCGGAACGGCGGCTGGAAAAAGAGGCGCGCTGCTTCCGGGTTTCGCACAACGCGGGAAAGCTCGCCCGGGGTTTGTTCGTTCCTAGGTTGTCCCGTTGTGTATTGCCGTGGGAAGTGTGCCTTGCTAGCTGTGGTTTGCAGGCCAGCCTGTGTTGAAGAACCAAGCCCGGTCAGGCAGGGCGGCGGCCCGGGTCGTGTGAGCCCGGTTGGAGATGCGTGCTTCTGAGTCTACTTGCACGCGTGGAAGAATGGACCGCGCATTTCCAAAGTCGTAAGACTGGATTCCAAGGAGACGCCAGATATAGATAATAATAATAATAATAATAATAATAATAATAATAATAATAATAATAATAATAATAATAATAATAATAATAATAACAACAACAACAACAACAACAACAACAACAATAATAACAATAATAAAAAAAGTTGGAAGGGACCTTGGAGATCATCAAGTCCAACCCCCTGCTCAGGCAGGTAACCCTACACCATTTCGGACAAATGGCTGTCCAGTCTCTTCTTAAAAACTTCCAGTGTTGGAGCATTCACCGCTTCTGGAGGCAGGTTGTTCCACTGGTTAATTGTTCTAACTGTCAGGAAGTTTCTCCTTAGTTCCAGGTTGCTTCTCTCCTTGATTAGTTTCCATCCGTTGCTTCTTGTCCTGCCTTCAGGCGCTTTGGAGAATA
>NW_015415908.1:0-1649 GCF_001527695.2 Protobothrops mucrosquamatus | reverse complement strand
GCCGGAACGCGGCGGAACCGCGTTCCGGCACCTTTTTCCGGGCCGGCCGCACCGGAAATAGCCCCTCCCACACCGGAAATAGCCCCTCCCAAATTTTACTTGCATTCCTGTTCTCTAAAGGGGCGGTCCTAGGGTTTGATGAGGGCGTGGCCAGGTTTGAGTTCCGCCACCTTTTCTCCGAGAAAAAAAGCCCTGGAGATATGTATGTGTGTATAGTCAATAATGGTCTCTCTCAAACTGCTAGAGCAGTTTCCAGGATCTTCAATATTTCATGGTGTTCTATGGTTATATTTATACTGCCTCAAAGTGCTGGTCAAAACAGGCTATCCATGCCAGGCCTCCACCTGAATCAGTCCAAACAGCAGCCTTCACGTGGAGAATATAACCACATCACTGCACAGTGAGTTATTAATACAAAATGTTCAATATGATCAATAATTATTTGCCAGGCTTTCAATCGTAGGAAAATCTGGGAGAGATGACACTGTACCCACCAGATCTCGGATCCCATGAGAATTCTATAGGATTGGTCATCAGTTAGATAAAGAGTTGTCTTTCCCTACTTCTTCTGCCACCTCTTTCAGTCCTGACCTATCAGAACCCATCAGCCATCTAGAAAACAGTTGGTAGGTGCTGGGGTTAGCTATATGGGGAAGGAGGATTTCTTTAGAAGAATGCTAAACTTATTGTTAATTAAGTCACCCAGAGTTATCGTGTGGCAAGATAGGCGGCTAATAAATTTTACAATTAAAATAAATAAATAAATGAATGAATGAATGAATAAATAAATAAAAGCTTTTTTTAAAACAAAGTTTGCAGAAATGATGGGGAGATGGCAGTTGGCATGTGAAATGGAAAAATAATTCTCCCACAGCATCGAGTAACGATCAGTTGTTAGTTGAGCAAGTTTTATGTACAGCTTGATACTCTAAATCCATATTCAAAAGCAGTAAGGACATAGGTCTTTTAGAAGACCATTAAGTCCAGATTCAAAATCAGCCCGACTCTTATGATAGATAATGTATTTGTGTGTGTGTGGTATTTGGTGAAGTGGGATCTTTGTTGTTCTTCCAGCTGCTATCAGCACTTTTTTTGGGGGGGGGACACAAATGGTTGACAAAATCACCCACTTCCCCTATCATTCCTTCAGCCCTGGCAGAATTTGAGAGAGAGAGAGAGAGAGAGAGAGAGAGAGAGAGAGAGAGAGAGAGAGAGAGAGAGAGAGAGAGAGAGAGAGAGAGAGACTCTTTGCTTGCAGAATCAGAGCAGTCATGGGTAAAGATCCATCTATACCAGGGGTCCTCAGCCTTGGCAACTTTAAGACTTGTGGACTTCAACTCCCAGAATTCCTCAGCCAGCTGGCTGAGGAATTCTGGGAGTTGAAGTCCACAAGTCTTAAAGTTGCCAAGGTTGAGGACCCCTGATCTATACACATACTTTACTGGGCAGCATCTACCTCTACAGCAGCTCACAATCAGGAAACCAAGATTCAAAGTAGCATATTTATTGCAATGAGCAAAGGATTAGCTTACAGAATCCTGAAAATAAGATATGTATATTTTGATCCTCATTTATCAAGGAGTACATTAAGACAGACCCTCAAAGTTATTGGTGAAGATGTTAATTGCTGCCTTCCACAAAAATGTCCT
>NW_015415907.1:0-1649 GCF_001527695.2 Protobothrops mucrosquamatus | reverse complement strand
TGGGTGGGTGGGTGGGTGGGTTTGTTTTGATCCCGTTACGATTCGCCCCCAGGCGCAAGGATATTTTAACTTGAGAAAGGATGGCACGGGGCCAAATCTGACTGCTGGAGTGCCTTTCCGAGACGGTCCTCGAATTACGACCGTAAGGGAGCCTGACCCATCGTGGTTGTAAAATGAGCCACCCAATTTCATGACCTTTTTTTCGTAGCGGTTGTTAAGGGAACACAGCGTTTGCTAGGGGGCGTTTTTGCTGAAAACTGGAAATGCCCCTCCCCTGCTGACAATGCTCCACCCTCTACAGCTGATGCCCCGCCCCCACTGATGCCAGCCTGCCACCCCGCCAAGGCTACCGCTGTCGCTGTGGGCCAGATAGCAACACCCGAAGGTCTGGATGTGGCCCGCGGGCCGTATAATGCCCAGGTCTGGATTATATTTAAAACCATCTTCCCTTTTTTGCAGCTTATTCTATGCTGCTTTAGAAGGAAGCTGGGAAACTGACACGAATCCTGATACTGCACATCAGCGTATCTATCCAGTGAAACTGACAAGGCCACGCGCCTGCACGGTCAGCGGCATCGGAGAGCTGACAAAACAGAGGAAGAAAATGGACAGGGACACGAGGACATGTACGTCTCTCTGAGCCTAACCTTGCCAATTCCATCGTTGAGCAAGCAAGGCAGGGCCAGGAAGCAAAATGGGAAAAGAAGGAGGCAACCGAAACACTTTCCCGGCTCCGGTCAGTTTCAGTGCAACTATTCTCAAGCCTGCTGCCTGATTCAGCAAATTGGGTATGTGATCTGCCTTGCTGCCTGGCTGTCAATCAAAGCGTATCTGACGTCTTTTTCTGAGCTTTAAGATCCAAATCCGATTCTAAGGGTCTCTTTGCAGTCAAACTATTCTAGGAGCTGCAGGGGGTCCTCGACTTATAACCGTAATGGACACTGCCCAGTAAGTCATGAATGGTGGTAAAGAGGGCCATCTAGTGGCCAACCTGATTTCATGACCTCTTTTTGTGGCAGTCATTAAGCAAACACCGCAGGTCATGAAGTGGATGCCATGGTTGTTCAGCAAATCAATTGTTCGTGATGGGGGCCCTTTTGCTGAAAATGTCTTTTTTTTTGGAAAAATGTAAAATATGGTCACATGACCCTGGGATCCTGCAAATAGCTGTAAATGTTTTCAGTTTCTTGATTCCCTCCTTGTGCGGATCTGCTTCGACACTCCTGGATTTTTTTCATGCCCTTTCCTGAACTACTTTTCCCCCCTTGGACAGAATTCAGGGCATCGACTACTTGTCAGTTGCAAGTTGCATTTACTTACATTTAGCTGGGAGACGGTACCCACAGGTGATCTTTGCTTTTCCTGTCTCACAACCACTCAGGGTCCTGCACTCTTCTTTCAGCAAAGGTCCTGCAGCACGATGGATACATCCGTCCACTGTGAAAGGAATTAAAAAAAAACACAAATGCATACATCGTCAAAATAATAATAATAATAATAATAATAATAGGAGGAGGAGAAGGAGAGGAAGAAGAAGAAGAGGAAGAGGAAGAGGAAGAGGAAGAAGAAGAAGAAGAAGAAGAAGAAGAAGAAGAAGAAGAAGAAGAAGAAGAAGAAGAAGAAGAAGAAGAAGAAGAAGAAGAAGAAGA
>NW_015415906.1:0-1649 GCF_001527695.2 Protobothrops mucrosquamatus | reverse complement strand
CTAACATAAATGTTAACAGCAGGGCTGCCCTTTCCCAGATCTTGTCTCTGGAAGAATAGTTAACTCAGAAAGGGAAGCTCAGAAAGAATGGAAACCACAGTCTACATGTAGAAATGGAGGCTTCAGCTCTGAAATCATCCTGCAAAAAAGACTTAGAGCCCTTGCTAACCTGGCTCATAAATCCTGCTCAGTCAGTACTAATAGGGTATGGAGAAATGTTTACAGTTTCATCTATGTCTGTTTTTAGCTGCTAAATTAATCAAGCCCTATAGAACCAGTTTGCCAATCCTTCTTTGGGAGTGATTTTCTGACTTCCAAGCCTGGCCTGAAGCTCTGGGAAGTGTTACCCTCTCCCCCATACAGACTCTGCCCCCCCCCCAGGCTCTGGGAAGCTCTTAAGATCTGGCTTTCTTCCCAGCCTTGGTGTTAATATGTTTGTTATGCAATGTGGGGTTCCTGCCATATTTGTAGTTTATTGTTCTGATTGTTTTAGTCTGGGTTGCCTGTGTGTTTTAATGGCTTTAATTGTTTCTTGAATTTTGTAAGCCATCCAGAATCTAACAGAATGGCTGGCCATAACAAATTGAATACATTAAATTAAATTAATTATATGAAATCTGTACTACTTCCCTCTGATAGTCTTTAAATATTGGAAGATTGCTATCATGTGTCCCATTACTCTTCCCTTCTTTAGACTAAATAGTTATTTTAATTGTTTTTCATAGGATTTAGTCTTTAAGCCTCTCACCATCATTGTAGTTCTTTTCTGCACTCTTTCTGGTGCCTCAGCGTTCTTCTTGCATTGTGGCAATCAAAGTTGGATACAGGTCCAACATTGTTTCTCTATGGATGCAGCCAAAGATTGCATTGGCTCTTTTGGTGGCTGCATGCTCCTTCTGTGGCCTATCATAACATGCAGATCCTGCTCGTGACTATCATTGCTAAGCCAGCTATCACCTAGTTTGTACCACTACATCTAGTTTTCCTACCAAAGTGCAGAAATAAACTTAGACTTAAACATACTCGGTTTTTTAAACACCATTGAACAGCATTTTTATTGATTAGGACCTAATGTTCAAGTCTATTAAAAGATTCTTTTGAAGCTTGGGCCTGTCTTCTGACATATTATCAGTCTCCTTTATTTTGTATCATCTGCCTATCTGATGAGCATCCCTTCTATTCCCTCATCTAAGTAAGTTTTGAAAATGTTGAAAAGCATTCGGCTTATTCCCCCCCCCCCTTTTTTTTTTTTATAAAGAAAAGAGTGAAACAACGTTAGCTCTTCTTCAGTCTTCTGGCACTTTCCCTGTATTTCAGGACTTCTTAAAGATTACAGTGAGAGATTTTAGCTGGAGACTATGAAGAGAGACAGAATCAGAAAGACCCTTTAGCTTTTAGCCAGAAATTGTTTGGATAGATTGCTTTATACTCTGTGAAAGAGGAATATTATTTTAATCCAAAATGGATTTTTAAAAGTGAGCATGGCTTCTTCCATATCCCAGTTTTAGGGCAGCTACATTTTTTATTCTAATGAAGAGCATATAAAGTTTCTTTATATGGAGCCACAGTTTCTCTGTTTTGATGGACAACATCTCTTCAGAAAGGGTCTTTTCAAGTTTGTTTGCCCTTTTAACTAGAAAGGATAATAA